>NW_019416241.1:261723-317358 GCF_000390285.2 Anoplophora glabripennis
CAGTAGTGTTACCAACTATGCATTGTTTAACATGTAAAATTTCTTGTATGTATCTTGTAAACAATTATTTTTTATTCAAGCAAAACATTGCAATGGATGAAAATTTAAAAGTAAATTGCTGTATAGCTTTAATAGTGGCTTCAACGGTGTTACTAACAACAACCATGATCAACAGCCAAACAACAGCGAGGTTGGCAATAAACAAATCTTCATAAAAGTAACTAGAATCCCTGCAATTTTGTTGCACGGAATAGAGCATGTTCTAATACATGCAATTCAGTTGCCGGGACAGAATTGCATAGTCTGATAAGAAAAATTTCATGGATTCTATCGCGGCAACCAAATCCCTGCAACAAAATTGCATTGTCTGATACAGGCTTTATAGATGAAAAACTAATACTTGACAGTTATTTGACTGTTTCTGTCATAAAGTTTTGTTCACAAATATGTCTATGAATTGTCTCTATGTTCTTTATAAATAACTTGTCAATCTTCCTATCTATAATGTTTCGTCTATCTTAGGTTTAATATTCACAGATCTGTTACAATTTACTATCATTGTAATTAATTACAATTCTCTATCATTGTATTCTCACTGCAGTATAATAAAATGATGTACCCTCTTTCATAATCCTGGGTTTTAAATATTTAAGAACTGTAATATGGATTCTACTTCTATACATGAATATTTTAGATCCATCTTGCAGAAAACTACTTTTTAAATCTTCTTAAAAAAACAACGTGCTTAATTCCTTTTAATATTGCTATTCTTATCCAATTAATTATAATTTTAAATTCATCAATTTTTTACTTTTCTTCCACCTTTCTTTTTTTTGTAATTCTCTTCTTTTCTTTCACTTCACTTCAACTTTCCTATCTACTATTTACAATGCTTAGATTCTAATAACATAAATTTTGATTGATAATTTCTTGATTTATTGTTTATTAATTTTTTTATTTACATTATCGTTTTTCATCCTAATATCGAATTTGTATTTACCTTTAATTCTGTCATCCTTTGACATCTGTTAATTTTGTATTATATTTAAATTTCAAATTTGTGATTTATCTCAATATATTAAAACTGAACATTCTGTTTTTACTTTTCATTTACTTTATTCTTAGCGAATATATTTCCACCTAGTTCTTACTAATTACATCAATCTGCTTATAATTAATATACTTATTAGACTCGATTGAAGTTAATTAAAATAATGTTTGATTAACGCAGGTCTAACTTCATACATACTTTATCACAGCTGACGTCGTGTCTAAAAATTTTAAAAGTGCAATCTACAAATAGATACTTAAAGCTTTAATGGGCTGATTACAACATTCTATTATTGTTAAATTTAGATTATATATTTTTGCCAAATGTGCACGTGTCTTGCAAATGCATGCACTTCAGGCGTAACGTTATCTCTAGCTGAACAGAAGGTTTTAGTAATCGTAAGGACGCAATATTTGTTCTATTTACGCATTTCGTACATTTGTCTTTGAAGATACTTATCAAATTATATCTTTGCACGCTTTATTTCTGCTTGCAAGAATGTACGCAAAAATTAAGATTGTGGGGAAGCTACACACGTAAGCCTATCTCTACCTAATCTCTGACAATCAGCGTACAATTACTGGTCTTAAGCTCAAAGAAAACCTGCTCAAAATGCCTGTCAACTACAAGATCAACTGAGAAACGCCAATACTGTCGGGCCATGTTGAATGCCAAGATACAGCGGCAGTGAAGGAAATGAAAAAGCAAATGAGCAAAAGGAAACAGAGTTTTAAAATCTTTTTATAGTGACGTTAAACATGTTTATGAACAGAAGAACATTGTGAATGAAAGACCACAGCTAATGTGCAGAATGTACTTATGTGCACATGCAGAATAGAACTAATGAAATAGAAATATTAACAAGATTACGTTTAGAAAAATATTAGCATTTTTAACAGAGTGTTGTTGATAGAAAAACATCTTCGTAACATAAAATTAATATAAGTTGATTTGTTGGGATTGCAACTAAACAAAAAGGCTCTGCCTTATATGTATCTTATGTAAAGATTAAATTTTAAGGAACAATAATTAGCTTCAGATTGAAACTACTTTAATAAATCTAGTACTTATGGGTTCAGTAAATAATATAAACTCGTACTTCACTATAATACAGATTATAGATAATGAAAGTCACAATCATTTATCCTCATTCGTGGTGCTTTTTGAATTCATTATAAAATGAAGAATTGTACATTTGTCAACGTCAGCGATAAATTTTTCTTCCTTGAAGGCTGTTATTTTAACGTTAAACTGTATGTCTACATTGCAATGTCAACAGGAATATAAAAATAGTCGCCGAAGTAATGAATAAAAGACAATTAACGTCAATGCAGGCCCGGTCTGGCCAGGTCGGGAAGTCGGCCCCCAGGCAACTAACGAGGTGCCAAAAGTATAAGAAAATTTTGTGTAAATTCTTGAGATATAGCCACCGTAAATTGAAAAAAAAGAAGAATGTAGAAATGAAAATTGAATGAAATTTAATACAGCTTTCTTTAAGCCAAAAAAAGATCAGTGTTCCGTGTGTAGTGCCTATAAGAATACAGATCCCGAAAAGAGAACATAAAAAATGGAGGATAATTGTAATAATCATAATTTAAACAAAATCGCGGTTCGAAATCTGAAATACATTAATAAAGAATTGTCGAAAAATGATAAATAACAGCATGCTTTGATTTGCAGAAGGTGTTAGTAACGCCCAAGTCAGAAGTCAGCGATTATTATTATAAAAGTAAAATTGCAACATACAACTTTACAATTTATGATTTAGGCTACAATCAAGGCTATTGCTTGCTATGTATGAGCATATATCGACGAGAGGACCGGATGAAATTGGAAGTTGTTTATGGATCTTTTTAAAAAGTGTTAAAGAAAATGGCATACGAAAGGTTATTCTTAATCCGACAATTGCGGTGGTCAAAACGGTAATCGTTTTGTTTTTACGATGTTTGCTTATGCATCAATGTCTTTGGATTTGGAAATAACACACCATTTTCTTGAAATTGGCCACACATGGCCAAAGTTACTGCCCCATAGTATAAAGTAAAAGAAATGTCTCAAGAAGATTTTGTAACTTTTAAACCAATGGTAAAGAAACAAAACTGGAAAAAAGATATTACTGGAGAGGCTGTAAAAATCAGCAAAATCAGGGAAGTCCACTGCGATCCAAAGTCTCCCAATAAAGTATTTTTTGTGTACACTTTTGGAGAAAATTATAAAGTACTAGATTTACAAACAAAAAACACACGCAAACGCGAAGAATATCAATTTCCAAGATTGTATCAAGGTTTGCTGCCAGTTGACGGTAAAAAATTAAGCGGTCTTTTGGGTCTGTGTAAGGCTAATTTGATACCACCGATGTATTATGGATTTTACAACTCCCTTCGGCCTGCTAGTAAGACTGACCACCAAGAAGAAAGTAATATTGACCAAGATGACTCTGACTCTTAATCGTAATAATAGTCCAATTAACTAAGCCTTTAAATCGAAATTTTGCCAACTTGGCTGAATTTTTGATATGAGTTAGTTTAAGGTATATTATAACAATAAGTGAGAGTAATTTTTTGTTCAACCCCCGGCCAAGGGTGGAAAAAGATAAAACAAAGGGCTTTTTCAAGATAACTCAAAAAGGGTAAGAGCTAGAAAAAAAAGTTTTTCATGAAAGTTGTAAAGCAGACAATTCTACATAAAAATGGTCTCTTAGCTTTTTCTTGTACTATTAAAATTAACAGAGTTAGGGAGGCTAGAAGTTAAGGGAAGATTTCAGAAATTTAATTTTGTTAAATCATTAAAATTAACGATTAAAAATTTGATTTTTTGTTATAACTTTCTTATTAAAAATTAAAAAATATATCTATTTCTCTGAAAAGAAAAGTTACATATTTTAGAGCAGATTGAAAAAAAAAATTACAAAATTCAATCATTTTTCTGTTTGTTATGATTTTTTTTAAATTTCTGAAATCTTCCCTTAACTTCTAGCCTCCCTAACTCTGTTAATTGTAATAGTACAAGAAAAAGTTAAGAGGCCATTTTTATGTAGAATTGTCTGCTTTACAACTTTCATGAAAAACTTTTTTTTCTAGCTCTTACCCTTTTTGAGTTATCTTGAAAAAGCCCTTTGTTTTATCTTTTTCCACCCTTGGCCGGGGGTTGAACAAAAAATTACTCTCACTTATTGTTATAATATACCTTAAACTAACTCATATCAAAAATTCAGCCAAGTTGACAAAATTTCGATTTAAAGGCATAGTTAATTGGACTATAAATTTTGCTTTTATGTCATTATTGATTATTAACAATTATTTTTTTTTATCTAAAAATAGAAAATGTTTAATTTTTCTGTACCTTAGGGTAGCAAGTTGTTTCTCAATAAAATAATTGACGATGAAAACAAAATTCATTTTTTTCTTATTATAAACTATGTTATTTAGATTCATTCTATTCATTCTTCAATAATTAATTAAGACCTAAACAATAATTACTTTGTTAAAGAAGAACGATTTAGTTCTTCTAATAAAAAAAATTACGAACAATATTATTTTCTCAACTATTCAAATGCAATTATCTTACAATCAGTATAACTAAATTTGAGATTCGACAGTTTTCCTTGGGAGAGTCGATATGCACCCTAATAACAGACAAAACTAAATAGGCCCCGATTTCTATTTTTTCCGACGGCCCCTGAAAGAGCCAGACCGGGCCTGCGTTATTGCATTCGTTTACGTAAAAAGCATAACAAAATCTAAGTTTTTTTTGTACATTATAATTGGGTTTAAAATATACCTCACTTAAAAATGAAAGATGACCATTTGTCGGTCGTTGAGATCTATTGGTACATGACTAACATTTTTGGGAAGGCCTACATTTTGTCTCGATGGAGTATTCAAGATTATACAACCTTAATGCAAAGATTTAAACTAAATATTGATCTTTAATCTTAATTTTTTTTTAGGATATTTGCTGAAAGGACAACTTAGCTGTTTTAATATCCATATCCGACATGGCATTCATCCAGATATTATATCAAATTACTTACTGAGTTAGCAACCACTTATATTTATAGGACCTAATTAGTTGTTAATAGTAGTTATGTTGTTAAGTTTAGAAACAGTCACGAAGCTGTTATTTTTGTGGAGAATGCCTTAACTTTAGTTTCTCGTCTATGTTTACAAAATCGTTTTCTCATAGTGTGGTTACTCATATTGTTTTCTAGCAAGTGGTTTAGTAACAACAAGGTTAATCGTTCTATTATAAATTAAAAACGAAAAAAGTCTGATTACAACGAAACGTGTTTTCGAGCAGCATTGTAGGAATCTCGTTTATCTAAAAGATATTCTAGGCCAATTAAATAGAGCAATTTTAATGGCAAATCTAATCTTATTTGTTATCAAATCCCCCTTCGCAAAAATCTAATTAAATTCCCTATATCTTTCAGTATGAAAACACCTAGTAAAGACGTGTACTTGATTTTTATTGACTTTTTTTCAAGTTAATTTCTGGTAGGTCTGATTTTGCAGTCAGTCTTGGACTATTTGAAACTATCAGAAATATTTGACCATCTAAGTTTTTACTGTACGACTGTGGACAATAAAAAGCTTCGAACCTAAACAGCTGGTGGTTCTTGTTAAATTGGGTTCTATTAATTTTATACTTTAAATATTTTAGGTCAGATTTTTTATTTACAGATGAGCATCCAGTGAAAATAAAGGCAAGAACTAACAGGTCAAATATATTTGGTAGCTACAATCTAACTCCTGGTGTTACTAAAACAGAGTTAGTGAATCATCAATTAACTTTCATCAATTAAATTTATATGTGTATAGGTTATGAGCCACTTTGTTTAATCATAATTTAATCAGTGACAGTACCTACATTACGTTAATTGGCATGGCAAATTTTTACAAGCATATATCTTTTATGTAAAAAATGACACTGAATTATTTTAAAAGGCTTGTTCATATGAACAATTTTTTTCATGTTTTCATGTGAATCATTTCTCAAGTTTATGCGTATAAGTTAAGAATCTCCTTGCGTAAATGTAGAATATGTATAAAATACAGTCTACAAATAGAATTATTACTTTTTTTAATTTGCCATGTTTCACAGAAATTCTACAAAATAATACTAAAGTAGAAAAATCACGACGTGCATTATTGACGAACGTAAAATTTTCATTCAATACCGAAGTGAGTTTTCTTGAGATCTAGGCGGACGGTGCCAACAACTCCCAATTGTGCCAATATTCAATTTTGTGTCTTTGCAGTTACTTTAGATCTGCCTTAAGCTTAAACAAAAATGACGAAATACATGTTGAATATTTCAAGCCAATCTTATGAAAAAACTTATAAATAAAAATGAGAAAGGATCCTATTTCTGTCTCATTGCATTAATGTCGCCAAAACACGATACTGTCAGGGTATGTTTGTGTGCAAACAGACACCTTGAATTAATTATGTAATTATTTCACGGATGTTACATGGCAATTTCTGGTCTGGTCATTTGTGTTCCGTTCTACTGTAAGATCATAAATCTCTTTAATTAAACGACATGCGATGACATTTACCTTTAAATCCGTTTAGTTTAATTTTTAAACTTCTAACTATAGTTATAACATACAGATACGCGAGATTCTCAAAAAATGTTTTATACCTTTTCAAATAAATCGAAACTGGAACACAAATAAAAACATAATACTTGACATATAGCTAATTTAAGAATGCAAGTTATAGGTAAACCAGTTTTGCATTTATGATAATATGGGTTATTACAAAACTTGTCGATGAGGACAGTTTCTTAACCTTAAGAATCGATTCGTTTGTACAAAATGCCGATCATTGACATTGTTCTCTTGATTCAGAAGCGATTCGAATAATTTATTAGCGGATTGCTTGAATAACAGACAATTTGGAAACGTTTAACAGCATAACTGCTGATAACAAACAAGAATCAAAAACGAAAAATACAGTAGAATGATACTTTCAAATAGTTATATTGTTGTTCTAGAAAATATCTAGCTACCCTGAGCATTAAACTTTTTTTTGGTGTTCCTTTAACTACTTAGTACTAGTGCATATTTAGCACGGTCTTTTCTTAGGTATATTAAATTTTTTCAAAAAATGTTAGGTGTACTTCACTGAATATTTTTTATATTGATGCTTTTTGATCAAGAAGTGAAAATTCTGAAAAAATTAAATACATCTTTTGGGTTCACCAAGTCCAAAACATAATAATAAAGGATTTCCCTTTCTTTTTAGACAAGGAATATTAATAGAGAATTAGAATATACACGAAATATTTATAAATCCGTGTTGTGAATATTCCAAATAGGATGAATAAGTTGTAAATTTCCGAAATGTATGCTAATTCTCATAATGGAAGTTCCCACAAAAAATCAGCTATTTAAAACATTATAAAAGCCATTTATTTTGTTGAAAGCAAACGAGAGGTATAAAAAATCACGCCTCGGGTGAATTCCTTTAGAAATATTTTCCAGCAACAACTAAATAATATAATAAATGTTGACATGTTAAATTAATGATGATATATTAATGTCCACGATTGTTGATATAAGCGTAGAAATTGAACATGGCATAGATATATCAATGAAAATAAGGAGTAAAGCATATAGTTATGAATATTAAATATAGTGCACACAATATAAATAGTTTTAAATTCATTAAATACAGTTTTTCTACTGTTTTTTTTGTTTAAAAATTATTTAAAACTTTCTATAACAAAAAATTAGCCAGTTTCACACTTTTATTTATTACAATACTGGTTTTACTCTGGATTCAAGTTTTTTTCAAATTAATTTTAATCATTTGAAAATCAAACTGAACATTTTGCAATTAAAATTAAAATCTTTTCAAATAAAATTTAATCTTTTTTACATCTTATTTATGCACATTTGGTTTAAAATATTAATTTAATATTTTAGAAAATATAAATAAATTACAATACTGTCGCTGTCACCAGAGATATTATTTGTGTAATGATGTCTCAAGTTTAATACAAATACTATTAAATTAAATGTGTTAATCAGCCACAATGGTCATATTTAAACACTAATGTCAATGTTTTTCCGAACAGTCATTATTTAGAGAAGGTTTCTTTCGCAAGCTTAATTTACATAAAAAATTCTCATATATTCGCAGAAGTGTGCTTTAAGTACACACACTGTTCTAATATTGTCGCTACCCTTGTATTTGTTGCATTTTTAATAATATAACCATAAATTATTCACCTCAAACTATGAAATTCTTTCATTTATAAAATGGCATTGGAAATTATCAGGCTTTAAGGATATTACCATAATATTCTATCCCTCTAATTCTTTTTGGACTTTTATCTAGAAAAAAAAATACTAATAAAATTTTATGAAACAATCTTGCAGTCTCAAAAAAATGTTGCATTTTGGAAACGTACACCAAACTTCTTCTTCTTTCAATGGGGATTCTGAACGACAATCTAACAAAAGATCAATCTGATAATTTATGTAGCCTATCTAATAGAGAAGATATTGAACGGAGATCGTACTATCAATGAAGTGCCTAACATGGCGTTACAAAAGAGTTGCTGGAAATATATGTCCAGGGCTAGAACAGAATGAGAGCATTATAAAATACCTTTTATAAATACATTTTTTTCTTAGTAGAGAACTTAAAGACTTGTTTAGTAAATTTAACAGTGGAAAACATACCTTCACATTGATTTCATGGGAATCTCGATTGTGAATAAAGCAAAATAATGTACAAAGTGTTAAAGCAAATATGTGACATGCATATAATTGTAATTAGAAAACAGTGAGAAAGAAAGCAAAAGTTTGTTTTAATTAACATTCTTAAAAATCTGTCTACAATTTTTCCTAGATAATATAGCAAAACAAGGATAATGAGGATAGAATGTTATATGAATTACCCTGTGCAGACTTTTTAAGGGATTATCTCAAACTAAAAGTACTCGAAACTAACAACAAATGTACCTGTATCATTTTCAATATATCTATCTAGATAATATATGTATATCTTCGTAATAATCATCACTTTTTTTATATAAAAAGAACAAAGTGCTTAACTATATTCATAATTAAGTGTTACAATCAAAGCAACTTTCGATGTGTCAACTACTAATTGGATGGAATTACTTTTATAAGTGCATAGGAAACTTTCACGATACCGAAAAGCAACGTAAATGTACACTGTGCTTGAATTGAATTATGTAGTCGAACGAGCGAAGTTAATGTGTTTAAAAACTAGCTATTTCGCCAAAACGTATTTTTAAAACTTTACATAAACTTGATTATGCGTAGTTAATTGTAATTGCCACTAAAAGACTAAGGGAATGCGGGAACATTTCTGTAAAAAGCTTTTATAGGNTGTTGAACCGGACGGAAATGGTAAGGATACAATTTTTCTTTGTGGAGTATTCTGAAGACGGAAGGCTGACTTACACCAGTAGCTGATGAAATTTGGCGTGTGCTTGTTTGCGTGTTTTCGGCAATTCGCACTAAAACATCCTCTTCTTGCTCTGCCGGTAATACTTTAGGCCTTCCAACGTCTCGTTTAGGGCGAAATGATTCCGTTTCTTCTAATATGTCGTACAATGTCTTGAAAAGCTTGTGGTTAGGTTGTCTGTTATTTGGATATTAAGTACTCTAAGTACCTCGCTGCTGTATGACGACCACAATAATTTTCTTGGGCATACACACATACCATGTTTCTCATTTCAACAAACGAATAATCATTATGCCGCGGCATTTTAATGAAAAAAATCACAAACGAAGAAGAACTAAACTGTCTAGTATTTATAAGTTGCTTAGAATTGACATAAATAATACATGACATTTCATTGACAGCGGTCTACTTCATTTAAGTCATCTTATTTAAAGTCGATCTCGATCGAAAAGGAGCAAGATTCGGATAAGGCATATTTGGCTTAATCGCTCTATTTTGAGGACAGCAACATGCCCTTAAGCTCTGTCCTATTATTAATGAATCACCCTGTATGTATATCTTCATAACAGTCATCACTTTTTTTAATATAAAAAGAACAAAGTTCTTAACTATATTCATAACTAAGTGTTACAATCAAAGCAACATACGATGTGTCAACCAGTAATTGGATGGAATTACTTTTAGAAGTGCATAGGAAACTTTCACGATACCGAAAAGCAACGTAAATGTACACTGTGCTTGAATTGAATTATGTAGTCGAACGAGCGAAGTTAATGTGTTTAAAAACTAGCTATTTCGCCAAAACGTATTTTTAAAACTTTACATAAACTTGATTATGCGTAGTTAATTGTAATTGCCACTAAAAGACTAAGGGAATGCGGGAACATTTCTGTAAAAAGCTTTTATAGGTAATTTTGAGCGATTGGGGAAACAAGGAACACTTAAAAACCTGTTTGGCTACAGCACACAGCTCAGAAGCTGCTGCACTCTCGATTATTTTGACAAATATGTCACATAAAATAGTACAGATATTCTATGCTTCAAGAATATTAAAGTGTAGCTGAAAATCCAAAATATTTTGAAGATGGAAAATTTCAGTTTCAATATCCAAAATGTAGAATGAAATCGTGATTATCCTACTACGTAGTCTGTTATTTTGCATTAAATAAATAATGACGCTCTAGGGCAAATTTAAAAGAAAATCATGGAATGAAATAACTTCAGTAACAGGAATTACAAGTAACACTTATTAACGTTAAGCACAAATTAAATATCAAACACCACTTAAGTATATGTAAATAATTTTGATTAAATAACAAAGTAGTAGAACATTAAATATTGAATGCAGCATGGGTGTTGTAGGATAATAGTAATCTTGCTTGCGTACAGTATACTGCCGGCCTCGATATTATAAGAGCCTAGATACATTAATTACTATTATATCCGGGTATTACAAAACTTGTCGGATAGACAGTAAAAATTTTTACAACCGATTGATTTCAAACAAACAAGGCTGTAAAATATATAACAGATAAAATTGTTATTCGAAACACTATTTACCACCATGTCATCAAGTAGGTACCTATTTAAAAAACGGTGCCAAACTGAAATACAAAATACCTATTGTGTGATAAAAATATACTGCCAAAATTCAGTTTTTAAATAGCTTGAAAATGACATGAGGTTCGAATGAAACTTGGCTGGCACAGATTTTAGATAATTGATTGCAATTTTGACAGCCTTCTTTTATTAAAAAAAGCCCGTGGTATTTCCGAAAAATTTTTCTGATTCAAATTGTCTTAGTAGTATTCTCAGTCAATGTTGAATTAACAGTATTGTTATTTCCGTTTTGCATAAAAGGATATTCAGTGAAGTAAAAAAGAGAAATATCCCTAAAAGAAGTGAAATAAATAAGGTAAATGATCCTAACAATTTACAATATAATTACCTAATTTCAGCAATAATATCTACAATATTTATCATGTCTAGTTCGTCTCTTACTTCATAATTTTCTCAAATGACACCTAATTAGAGTAATAATGTTAAAGTACTTGTAATAACTCCAGATCCTACTATATAATTCGAAGCTAATTACCACACCATATTTCCGTGAACAAGAATAATGTCAATTATATTGTAATCCTTAAAAAATGCTTTCATAAAGCGCTTAGGTTAAATGTGGAATTAGTTTATTGTCCAGAGATTTGCAAAATATTCACAAGATAACAGTTACCTAAGTAGTTGTTATAAGCTTATCTTAATGTCTACACGTGATTTACAATCCTCAACCATTCAAGATTAAGGCACTAATGAAACTAATAAAATCAAATAAAAATCACGGTATTTAAAACCATTATGTCATCATCAATTAATTTAGCCTGCTTTTCAACATTGTAGGTATATAAATGAAAAGACTAATGTTATAGTTAATTTTCACATCAGCAGGTATGTAATTTCTCCATTACGTTTATTTACACATCTTTCCAACAATTAATTTTACTAAACGATTTATTTATACATAATTATAAACCTACACACTGTTTTTAAGAACTGGTTTTTCTAAATCCAACCCAATTTAAGTATGTGAAAATTTTGAAGTCGCCTACATTTGAGAAATTTTAAAATATTATATATTTTCCTTATTTATTGGGTGTTTTGCCACCTGTGAAAGAATTTGTGAAATAAAACTTTGCGCCAAAATTATCAGAAAAGGATTATTTTTGTGAAAATAAAAAAGCAGACAAATACAAAATACAAAAAATACATAGCTTTCAATAATAAAAGAAATACAAACTAATGTGAGTGCTTCTATCGCAAAGTGTGGAATATTCATCATTTTAAGTTGCTTATAAGTAGGCTTATTGCAGCGGGGAGTTTAACAGGACCGTAGTCAGACTACGAATGAAAATATTAATATATTTACAGAAATTATGTCGCAATATAGTACTATTACCAAAGAGCAAGACTAAGTAGAGAATAAAATGCCTACCCATATAAATTTTAAATTACACCACTTACGCGATAAACCTTTGTGTTGATACAAGGCTTCCGTGGTATATTGGAACACATATTAGTACGTGTTTTTCTAAGTTTTTTTTTAGTGAAACGGCGACGTTAATTAATATTAACTTGCGTAAGGAAAATTACAGTACAACTGTACATATGTTTTCCAGGATCCTGGATTTTACCCCAACACTCTTTGCATTTTTTCTTTTATCGTACTACTGACTAGGCGTATATTATTAGCATCGTATATATTTTTTTGTACATCATCCATTATATCAAATTGTTCATTTAGGGATAGTCCATGTGATTCCAATTTATGTAATTACGGAACTTGGGGTTCTCTAGTTTGTTTAATGGAATATTGCTTGAAGGAAAGGCGTCTGTAAGTTCTTCAGCGCTGGACGAGGCATGGCTCTTCAAATGTCTTGTCACTTTAGTTTTGTAACAAGAATTTATAATGCGTTCACAAAATAGTACAAAACAGGTAATTTCCTTTAATACGTATGTCCCTGTAACGTTCGGGATCACTGTTAAACCTCATTTGAAATAATTCCCGTATATTACTTTTCTCTTTTGGCATTTTACTTCACTTTTCCCCCCAATTAGTTGATAATGTAAATTATGTTACTATTTATAAATAGTTATTTAAATTTTATTTAAAAAAGAAAGGTATCGACGCGACACCAGCTACTACAAGGTTCCGTAAATAACTGAACAGTTCAAAACGCGAGTCAGCTGCGAAGGCCACCGACCCCTGCGCCGGCTCTGTTAGACTCTGTACGTGCACTAAGCCTACCTATAAGTTGATACGGCAAGCAAGAATATATTATCTTGCATTTACCATTAAATCTCAATGAAAAATTAATTTTACTCGTTTTAGGATTTTAAAAAATATTAGAAATGGCGTCTTTTACCAGACATTTCTTGTAATTTCTAAAACAGGAACTGAAATTCGAAGAAAAGGATGTCATTGAGACGTTAAAATAAAATAAACAACAAACCGCACTTGACATCATTTCAGTAATGGCATTCCAATAACAATACGAATGTAGAATAGCTAATTTTACAATTATTATAAATGCCAGNCAGGTTCCTTGGATGAAAATAAGACTATTTAGCCTAACTTACCTATATACAAAAATGCACGCCTACTGAGATATAGCCTTCTAAATATAGAACAGTTTTTTTCAAATAATTTGAAAACTGTTTTTATGAATTTCGAGTAAAATTGACATTTTTACACATTAAATAATATAAAATTAGTGTAAGATAAATAGAATAGTCTAGTACGAGATGCCATATAACAAAGAAACAAATTCATAACAATAATTAAAAAGTTCAGTGTCAAGCTAGCTGTGATTAAATTTTAGTTTACTTTGTTTTTTATTGCAATTTATACTTTTGCTGAACAAACTGATATGTTATTAGTTTTGGGTTATTGTGAAGGAAATTGTTGTGCTACAGTTCGAACATATGCTAAGTTTTCCTAATCGAAGAATTCCAAATCACAACTTTTAACTGTAACATTAAATCGTGGATAATGTACGGTCAGAACTATTCAGCTGGAGGAACAAATTTTGGAAAGAGTCGAAGAAATTTCTCAAGTAAATAAAAGGCGCTTAGCGGCAGAGGTTGGCTTTCAAAAAGTTCCGTTAATAGAGTATTAAAAGACCAGTTATTACAGGTTACTATACTGACAGGTGGATAGGAAATAATGGCCCTTTAAAATGGCCACCTTGATCCCCGGACCTAAACCCATGTAATTATTTCCTTTGGGGAGTGTTGCGGATGACACTTTTTAACTTTTCAGTAAATACAGAAAATGCTCATGAAATTAGTGTTATGAGAGATAATGCACAATTATAAAATTGGATACATTTTTGAAGAACTAATGCTTGCGTTTAAGAACAAGGAAGTAACTTTGAGCATTTACTGTAATATTATTTTAATGTGATTACAAATATCAATTTAGAT
This sequence comes from Anoplophora glabripennis, assembly GCF_000390285.2. Lineage (NCBI taxonomy): Eukaryota > Metazoa > Arthropoda > Insecta > Coleoptera > Cerambycidae > Anoplophora > Anoplophora glabripennis. The sequence continues at coordinate 276,205 of NW_019416241.1, forward strand.
TTATTTAAAATGTTAATGTTGACTTTCTTACATTATTAGTTGATACTGTTTATTTAAAATATTAGTGTTGACTTTTATTTTATTGATTGATAATACTAATACTAAAAGTGTGTAGTTATTTTTTTTAATGTGACGTTTTTTCATTATTATTCCCTGTTTTGAGGCTGCAGTTATAAATTATTATTTTTTACAAATCGGAATTTTTGCCTATATTTGATGTATAAAAAATGCCAGTTTTACTCGAAATCCATAAACGATATCAAAATTTTGTAAGAGCAAAAAAATCTTCTAAATTAATGCTTATTTTTAAAAATATAAATTCTGTCATTAGCGCACACACAAAAAAGTTACGGGATACCCAATGGCGCACAGGCACTAGAATGAGAACATCCTGTATATGTATTCTCGCCAAATTCTATATTTACCTTGCCCTTACAAAAAAAAGTGTATCAAATTTGAAGTGTCTAAGAAAAATAGTTTTCAAATTATTTTAAAAAACTAGGTTTTCTATTCTATATTTAGAAGGCCATCTCAGTATGCGTGCACTTTTGTATATAGGTAAGTTAGGCTAAATAGTCTTATTTTCATCCAAGGAACCTGTGGTCAAGCGTTGTCCATCCTTTTCAGGGACACCCTTTATGTGCTGGTAACTGATATGTACCGGATAAAACTTTACATATGTTTTCCAAAATGGCGTATCCTGGATTTCTTCCCAACACTCTTTACATTTTTTCTTTTATGGTACTACTGACTGGGCGTATATTATTGGCATCATATGTGATTCCAATTTACGGAATTACGGAATCTTGGGTTCTCTAGTATGTTTAATGAAATATTGCTTGAAAGAAAGGCGTCTGTAAGTTCATAGAAAAATACAGTCTCCAGCGCTGGACGAGGCATGGCTCTTCAAATGTCTTGTCCCTTTAGTATTTATAATATGTTCACACAGAGTACAAAACAGGTAATTTCCTTTAATACGTCTCCCGTAACCTTCAGGATCACTGTCAAACCACATTTGAAATAATTCCTGTCTATTTTTTTTTCTCTTTTGGCATTTTACACTAACTAATAGTTGTTAATGTAAATTATGTTACTATTTATAAATAGTTATTTAAGACATAAATAAGAAAGGTGTCGACACCAACTACTAAAGGTTCCATAAATAACTGAACTATTCAAAACGCAAGTCAGCTGTGAAGGCCACTCCCTGCGCCGGCTCTGTTAGACTCTGCACGTGCACTAAGCCTATTTGTAAGTAGATACGGCGAGTAAGAACATATCATCTTGCATTTACCATTAAATCTCTATGAAAAATGCATTTTATTCGTTTCAGGATTTTAAAATATATTGGAAATGGCGTCTTTTACTAGACATTTCTTATAATTTCTAAAACAGGAACTGAAATTCGAAGAAAAGGATGTCATTGAGACGTTAAAATAAAATAAACAACAAACCGCACTTGACATCATTTCAGTAATGGCATTCCAATAACAATACGAATGTAGAATAGCTAATTTTACAATTATTATAGATGCCAGACAAGTCCTTTACGCTTTACTTATCTGACACGTGCATCTCCGCTCCGTTTTCCGTCCGTGAAATCATCACTAGGTATTCCGACCACAGTACGATTGCCAACGAAAACGAGTCAGGGTTATAGCAGATCGTTTGACAATATGAATAACTTGTGAATTTATTATTGTACTCGTACAGCATTGAAACGTTTGCATCCGAGAGCTATCCATTCAAGAATTTATTGCAATCTTTGGAGCAGTTGATTTCTCGTATTGGTACGGAAGCTTAACTACTTCGTTAATTAGATTGTTAATTGTTCGTAAATTGATCATTTTTTATTTTGACCTTTCCAGAAAATCTCAGACTGTATTAGATTTGATTCGAGATTATTTTATGTTCCCAAAATTTTAATATATTGGTATAAGATTAAGGAGCACCTGGTATATGAATATAATTTATTATGCGGTTTTAGGAGACACAGAGGTGTTTCTAAATGCATTTAACAAATCGGAGAACACGATGTGGTGAATAGATAAGTACAATACCACCAATGCCACATTAGGAAAACCACAATTATTTATATGGAAAGAATAATGACGGAAATATTAATTACTTAGAAACCGACAGAAATATTTAACTCTTAAAAGGAAGCAAACGCTTAAGTTCGCAAACTCGCGAACAATTTGTTCCGTTATTGAGATAACCTGAGCCTATCTAATGAATAATTCAGCCAGGGCATTTCAATTTTCAGCCGAGTAACATTTTGTGCAAATCCAAAATTTACTTAATAATTGATACATCCCTGCTATAAGTTAAGAAAACAAATGTTGATATACCAGTGTTAGTATTAGAAAGTATTCATAAACAATGACACTGCTTTAAAACTTAGATTGGTTGAGATAAGTGAATCCTTAAGCTGGTTTTCGTTGTACCGGTTACTAGGTGACAATTCCAAATTATTTTTGTTAAAAGCAATTTTTAAATCCGTCGGTTTGTTGAACGGAAGCACTTAATAGTTGCAAATAATTTTGAAGTCGATACAATAAATTTACAGGACATATTTAAGGACTAATTATTTATGCCTTTTTTATTAAAGTTGTATTTTGCCACATTGCCACAATTAGTTTCCAATAGAATAAGAAAAGTTGGAATATATTGCCGTCTTATAATAAACATTATTTAAAACGTGCTATATAAAAAAAGATCTACCCAATGTTTTATCAGTAAACTTTAAAATGTTCCTTGAAAGGTTTCCTCCATTCTTCTTTTTAATTAGTTTAGATGTTAAACTGCTTTCAAAATGAAAAAAATTTCGATAAAAAACGGTAATTCTTTTGCAGTAACTAATTTTGTAGACTCTATTACGTTAAATAGAGTTCACATTGACTTTATATTGCCTTATTGGTTCTATTAATTCTCGTATAACTAAAAGCTCGTGTCAAAGTATCCTTGTAGACGACAATCGGTTACCACATTGCTAATAAAACATTTTAACAATGAAGCTAGTTACGTTGAACTATTAAATAGTAATTCTCATTCTCAGTTCTCGTATATGTGGCTTAACAAATGAACATTTTCTGTGGCGAACAATTGTCATTACGAATGTTTAATTGTGTATTATGGGCATTATTTAATAATTGATGACGTTAGTTAAGAATGGTGTAAGCAGATTTTCGCAGAATTTTCGTGAGAATAAATAATTGAATAATTTTATTTAAATGACAATTACAGAGGGGCCTTGCTAGGAGAGTCTATCACGATTTATGTCCTTTGGAATGAAAATACAGAAAATGTTTAAAAGGAATAAGCAATGTTTGTCATTTGCGTGTTATATTATTTAAAATGGGAAATATTTACTATTCAAAACTTTGCTAAATGCTGGTAACTATGTAAAGAGTAACTTACAAACAGTGAATGTTAGTTTCTCGAATCTTTCAATCAAGTTATCTAAATTACTATCTTTAAATATTCTCATTTAAAAAAATTGAGTGGGATAAATCAGAGAAGGGCATTCAGTGAAACATATCGTTCTAATCTGCTTCCCAGGAAATATGTATGTCATTAAAGAACTCGTACTAAAGGAGATAAAAGCTGACAGGTCTAGGCTTTCTTCTTGATTTACAAAGTCTAAACTGGTGGCCACTGGTCAAGTCTACATATTCGTCTTGATGTAGGTATGTGTAATGCGTTTGCAATGGTGTGCTCATTTTTGGAATACAATGCGTAAGGCAAGAAAAGAACTGTTTTTACCATTGTTAGATGGAGAAGTAGAAGTAAACATTTAAAATGAAGCCTTCTCACAACGTATTCTTTCACTAATAAGTATAGCCGGTAGTCACTGTAGGTACCAATACAGCAGCCTAGAAACTTATCGAGTTGCTCTCTGTATTCTTTAAAAATATGTTGCCTTCATCAGGTTTAACACCCTCTAAATATTTGTTTTGAAAATCCTTCTGGCAGTTTATTCACTGAAGATTATATCTCTAACCCGTAATGTTTCACATTTGAAGACTATGTGGGAGTCTACCTATAAGTTCGTCATTGTGTTAGCAAGCTTATTGTGTGCAGATGATTCTTCAGATTCCACAACCTGACTGATTCAACTTCCGTTTAATTNATATAATGCGTTAGGCAAGAAAAGAAATATTTTGACCATTGTTAGATGGAGAAGTAGAAGAAAACATTTAAAATGAAGCCTTCTCACAACGTATTGTTTCACTAATAAATACAGTTGGTAGTCACTGTGGGTACCAATACAGCAGCCTAGAAACTTAACGAGTTGCTCTCTGTATTCTTTAAAAATATGTTGCCTTCATCAGGTTTAACAGCCTCTAAGTATTTGTTTTTGAAAATCCTTCTGGCAGTTTATTCACTGAAGATTATATCTCTAACCCGTAATGTTTCACATTTGAAGACTATGTGGGAATCTACCTATAAGTTCGTCATTGTGTAACCAAGCTTATTGTGTGCAGATGATTCTTCAGATTCCACAACGTAATTGATTTAACTTCCGTTTAATTGCAGTACATCAATAATCGCCGGATTCGATGATTTTTTTAACCATTTCGACTTGGATGTCTTTACTTCGTTATGCTTAGTCAGTGAGACAGATTTATGTTGAAGTTCCTTCCACAGAGTTATGATACTACGTACCTACCATTGTTTTTGGTATTCTAAAGTCAGGTTTAGAACTACAAATTTCAGAAAAACCTATTCTTGCTGGGGCATCTGCTTCTTCATTGGCCAGTATCCTTCATGCCTTGACACCTATTTGCTTAATAACACAATGCTTAACTCTCCTTGCCTATCATTAAGGACTTGCCTTAGTCATCCCTTCCTTTCTATATGTAGAGGAGAGTAGTATATAAAAAGTAAATCAAGGAACAAAATATCGTTTTACAAACATTTGTTCATAAAATTACTACAGAAAACTTATTCGTTAGCAAAAATTCTATAGATTGACAAATACTGAATAGTCGTGGTCTAATTCACTACTGATATTTCTATCAGAGTATAATGAAGATTGTCCTTTTCAGTGAATAGTTTCAAAAGTTTATTGGCCTATGAAAAATAATAATTAAATTGAAGGAGAATAGTTCTAAGAGTTTTACCACTTATGCGTCTATAAATATCCCACAGATACAACATTATTTAACATAACAGTTGGTAAAATATTGCTTAAGGGAACGATTTTCCTCAATGGTAAACATTAATATTACAAAACAGTACGAAAATCATAAATGAAGTAAATAAGAATCACATAATGATAGGTAAAGTAAAGAGTTTAATTACTTCTTTGATTGATTTAACTGCTTTGACTAATTTAAATAAGACTGACAAAAGTCCTAGTCACTCTTTTTCTATACCGTAAAATGTAAACGTGTGGATTCAGAACATTATGTTGAGTGAATGGAAGTACATAAAAGCATGAAGCATATTTTGAAGGTACAAATTTCATTACAAAAACAATTTTTGAGTATCCAGTTGCAAATGCTGAAGTTTTTAAACTACATTTAAAGATATTTCACTGTAGCAGTATTTTCCATAGTGGGAGATAGTACCCCTTGGGTTTTAGGAATGTTAGATCTAGGATGCTGAAAGGAAAAAGGTGTTGTTAATTCAGTCATCGCAATTGTTGGGAAATATCTCTCTGAAAAACTTTGTTTTTAAAATCTGGAGGGAAATATAGTACATAAAAAAATCACTATACATGGTGTCCCTGTTACGATGGATTTTAATGAAACTTGCTGTGGACTTGTTCCTAAGTAAAACTCATGTTTTGATAAAGCAATCGCGTCCATCTGCTTTGGGCTAGTGGTATTCTTGAGTGTCTTGGTACAAGAATTACCAGAACTTTTTATTTGGTCGCTGGAATTAATTCATTTTATTTTTATTGATGCTTCAGTCCTTTTTTGAGATTTTCGTGCTCTTGGTAAAATCTTGTAGCATTCATAGTTTTTACGCAATTTTTTTTTTTCAAGAACTTTGACAGTCAATAGCAGAGGAGCCAGACATTTTTTCTTAATGGAAGTTAGGTCAAATGGACTTCTTTTGAGCCAAAGAATATCGCAGTACCTTTTTAATCATGTGCTTATGGGATACCCTGTATAATCCTAATAAAATTCATTTCTGAAAAAGGGTCAGTAATCCAAAGTTCCGAAACCTCTCGACCATTTACTTCATTTGGTTCTAATTTTGAATGGTCTTGAGTAATCACCGAGTTGATCAATTGTGTTGAACCGTTTTGGAACCGTTTCCTGTCGAATTAGATGCGAGTGTGTACGAAATTATACAAATTCCTAACAAACTATTCGTATGAAAAGAGACTGGATACGAATTCATGGTACGACAGTGTCTGTATCTTACTCTGTTATCAAAGTAAGCTTTTTTTAGCCTTGGTAATCTGGGAAGTAAATAAGTATTTCCAATGCTAATTACAGTTCCGTTAATTAATTTTAAAGCTGATAAAAAATGATCTGTAAACAGTTTTTTAATAAGAAAATGTTTTATTAGTTTTAATAAAATATAACTTCATCGCAAAAAATATTTTATCATTTATTGAATTACTGAATCGAAATATTCTATATGATGTAAGCTATTTTCTAAACGCAAAGACAGGAACTGATATTTAAAAAAATCCATAAGCTTATGTTCATAGAAATATTTCAATTAGATTAGTATTAAAAAAATATAAAAATAGCAATGCTTAAAAATTTTTCTTAAAGATAATATGAAGCAGAAAAATGATACAAATAGAAATTCGTAGGTTTTACAAAATGTAACCGAAAATTCCTTTGTTTCCAATATTTATGAAAAATATTGTTATCAATAAAAATTGTTCAATTATACTCAATACATCATGACTAATTTACACTGTATTTGATAAATTTTACTAGGAAATTACTGATCAATTTTTTCTATTCCAGAAAATATTTATTTATATTTTACACACCGAATCAGAAAATAACTGGTAATTATTATATTATTGAACATGACTTTAACGTGAAAAACATGTTACTCCATCAGTAAGATATAACTAACGCCCCCTACCGAGCACAAAATGCATAATTTTCGAAATTTCACTTTGTATGTTTAATGTTATTTTTTTCTAAATTCAGTGTAACGTCATATCTACAAACCATACATGAAACTATATATAGATTCCTATCTAGAATATTGTTTTTGAATTACTTCAAAATCTGTAAAAAGTATTTCAAGGTTTGGAGTCGCCAACAAATGTATTTTAGTACACATGAAATTCATTTTTCACTGGATGTAGGTAAGCAAGGACTGTCCACGTACAGAACTATTCATCACCCTCCATTTCCCGAGTACGAAAATGTGTCTGTCTATTTAAATACCCTGAGCCCTGGACGAAAACCAGGTGTCCTTGACCTTGTTCTATCGATTTATCCTTTGTTGGTTGTTTGTTTGCCCAGTTCATACAAATAGAATATGAATAATAAAACAGGTCATTTTTTACTTTTAGCGATTATAAGGAATATAGCAAAATCTTAAGTCCACTTTTGGAATAATTAGTTTGGGAAATAACGCCACGGTGTAAACATATTTTATTTCAGGTGCGATGATCCTTGCGCAGGACGAAGCTAGGAGCTACGAGGGAAATAAATTTTGTTTTGAAACATACCCGTACCGCTATCTTCCATATCTTTAATTCCACAATAATAGCATTATTATTTTCATATATAAATATACGTATTTTTAAATCTCTCGCGGGAATTACAGCGGGATCCCGCTGTAAAGGTGAATTTACCGCAAATTTCCAGCTGGAATAAAAATACTGCGGGATTGCAAACCCTAATCGGCACAGGAAAACGATTCAAATGCTCGGTGCTTTGTAAGATCAGATACATAAACTAGAAATAAGAAGGGCCCAGCACTAAGCCCTGTGGCACACCATTTAAAACATCTCGTTTCTCAGAGTGACAGTCACCAATCTGCATTATAAATAGCCTGTTACTAAAAGAACATTCTATTCATGGTACTAATTCTCCCCGCACGCCGTTATATTCCAACTTACACAACAATTTACAACTATATTTCGGATTAAAACAAACTGTATTATACATTGTAATTAAACAGATGAAGGCTTTCTGTAAAAAACCCAAAACTTTTTCTCAATATTTGAATTGAAAATCCTCTCGACTGAGCATCCCTAACGCCAAATTGAAACCCACTGGCTACTTTTCAGTTTATTTAACTAACATCAAGGTAAACAGGCTCTCATGGTCCTTATTAAGTGAAATTGCCTTTTCCGGGTGTTGTCATGACTGTTGAATCGTTCGAAACAAAATGACAGCTTGAAGAGTAAAACAGCAACGGAAATTCGGCGGATACAGGGTATCCAGAAAGGTGATTCGCTACAATAAATTTTGCAATATTTCTACCAAAATATTGAAGCAGCTATAATGAGTAATTTATCATATACTGGAATATATAGTTATTATACGCACTGGAAAGTAGGAATCGAATGGAAAGTTCATAATTATTTACAATTTGTTTGGGTACTCTTCAAAAAAAGGATCTGTCCGGATCTCAGACACATTTTCTGCAAAGCTGAGCCTTTTACAGCAATATAAGGCGTGGTGATTTTAAATCGAGCTTTTAAAATAGAAATAGAAGTTTGTAAAGTAATCTTTAAACAGTCATTGCCACCAAGAAATAGACGATTTCTACAAGGTCAGCTTGATTCAATTAATTCTCCGATTCCAAACATTTCCACCCAGAAAATGAGAAGAGAACGTTGTTGCGTGATACAATCATTACATTTTGTGATTTCCTTTCAGAACAGTTGTAATTTGTGTTCGTGAACGTAACATTAAAGGCTATTACCAAATATTTCGCATCGTAATTTTAGTTTTTGGTCGTGGAGTACAAACGTCGGGTTTAAGTTACACATTACAGTTTATAATACACATCAGTTAAAAGAAATAAGCATGTTAAAGCTTTCAGAAAAAGATTGACTGAACTCATTTCTAACTTGTTGCATTTTAGATCAAAAACAGTATTATCGAAAATAGTGGAAAGAATCGGGACACTGCAGATATTTCTATAAAAGCAAACTAATTGACGATTTTTTATTATTTTGTATCAGTAAGAATAGCGTTCTCCTTAAATAATAATAATTAACTATTTTTTTATCATAGGGCTTGTTTTCTGTGTTCATCTAATTACTGTAATATATTAAGTACAGGTATTTTTTTGAATTTTTATTGATAAAAAAAAGTGACGTAATGTCCCATACTATCATCGATTTATATTAATTTAATAGTAAACTTAAACAACTAGAGAGTCATTAGTATCATTAGTATCCTTTAAAAATAACAATTGAATGCTTCTAAATATAGTTTTGAGAAATATTTTTTAGGAAATTTTAATGTAATATTTACCTAAATGTTTTATATAGGTACTAATCTTAAAAGCACTATTACGCTGAACTATTTAACAAATTATAAGTAAGACCAGGATGTACTTTTTGAATTATTATCTATTAGTATTTCACTGGCTGTGAGATATGGTATACAAATGGTAACCATTGAACCAACCAGACCTCAAACGAAAGTAGATTGTAATCAATATGCCAAAAATATTTTATAAAAGAGGTGCTTATAGATTTTAGATAATAAAAGTTACAATTTAAAACAGGTTTATTTAAGTTTCCAGTGCATTGCTCTTCTTTTCTGTATTTAAAAATAAAAATGTATCAGGGAAAACGCTTAGGTTTACTTACCATTATTTTTTAGAAAGAAAAGACTGTTTACATTCTATTACGGATTTGGGATTTGCAAAGTTTTGCAATTTATTGGGCCGTAAAAAATCGTTAGAAATTATACCCTTTCTCTAAGTAGGTGCCATAATAACAGACTTATTCCTTTAAAAAGGCCTATATTTTATATTTTACATAGCAATAAAGTTTTACAAAATAATGTCACATAAGATATCTGACGCAGAAGAATTAGAATTGCGTTAACGATAGAAACTCACTGAATTTGTAATGATTTTATGATTGTGTGAACCTTAAACTTTTGTACCAATTTCAATACAATACTTTTTCAAACTACAATTTTAATCGAAATATTTCACTGACAATACTTTTGTGGCTACTTTCTCTAACGCATATCGGAAGTAAAAAACGAAAACTATTGTGTTTTGCCGTAAAAGGAAAAGTTTTTACTTTGTAAGGGCAATAAACTTTACTTTAATAAATTAAAAACATTTTTAAATGGCATTAAGAAGTCTTTCGTACTTGCTTAAAATGGCTTTCGATTAATTTAACAGACACTGAAACGATAAAACTCTGAAATAGAATATGTTTATACCTAATAAATTATTTAAAAACAAATTCACTATTAACAATGAAAAACAAATATACACTGTAAAAAAAATTCACTCAATTTTACTCAGTAATGTATCAATTTCTGTTTACGCCCAATTGAGTGAAATATTCACTTTCATTTCACTCAGTGGATTCACACCGTACTTTTATTGCTTTCACTAACACTGATTTTTTTCCCAGTATATGAATACTTATGGCCTTCTGACTTTTGTCAAAAATTATTTATGCCCCTCTTTCCAACACTAATATAAAGTTATACACTGATTTAATCTGATTTAATTCTTTTTTCTATGCGTATCTCACTATAATAAACGTAAACCAACAAATGTGTGCGTTTGTGGGCGGGATGTCTCAGAAGCAAACTTATTTGTATCGGTCTGTATTTAAGAACCGCGAATCCATCGCCGTAACGATGCCGCATCTTACGCTGTCGCATTTGACTAACTTTACTCTCATTCTTGAGTTATAGTCTCAAGGAAATTTTATATTTAATAAATAATAAAAACAATTGTAGAGGTACGTAACTGATGTCTAATTTCGTATTCATTAAATGGTTTTAAAAGGTATCCACTAAAAACATCAGTATTTACTTTTTACCGCCTTTGAATATAAAGTGAAATCCGTTAATATGTAAATGCAGCAAATCCCCCCGTTCTCACTAAGGGCGCATCGATTCTGCACTTCTAAAATTAACATTCTATTTAGAGCGCGAGAGTGCACCCTTGAAATTTCGCTTCACTGAGTTGAGTGTAAATATGTAAACCTGGGTCAGTGGCTTACGGAAATAAAAAACCAATATTTTAGTTCGATACATGAATAGATAAAGCTAATACTTTGATTCCCTTTAGATTTGTTATCGGAAATCGATAATTTATTATTTAATCCGCGGAACGTGATAAATTAAAATGTTCCTCTTTCCGCGAACTGTTGGTTATAACAATGTAATGTAAACATGAAGATTATCGTTTTCGATAATGATCAACTTCTATTATATACATTGGAACGAATTCACAATTCTATTTGAACAATTTTTTATTTTGGCGAAGTATTCCGACCGATTCCGCAAGTTATAAAACTTAAATAAAGATTCCTATATGATCTTTCGGAACCCTTAGAAATCACATCAGGAAAAAATTATAAACACCACTTCAGTAAAGTTATAAGTTCTAATTAATAAGCCACAGCTAAGATAAAATAAATGAATGATTTACTGAGCTTGAACAGAATCCGGCTCAGGAGAGTGACAGGACTGATAACGGGACACTGTCACTTTAGGAAACAACTGCTAAATAATAAGCTAAAGCTTGTAGACAGTCCGGTCTGCCGAGGATGTGAATCGGCGGATGAAACTTCTCTGCATATCCTCGGCGAGTGAATGGGATTTGCACGTAGCAGAATGGCGCTCCTTGGGTAACCTATTTGGAACCCAAGGAACTGAGAGAAGTCTCAGCAAGGAAGCTTTTGGACTTTGTAAAAAGGACAAATCTACTTGCTGAATAGGACTAGTAGTGGGACGCACAATAGGCCTAATTAGGCCGCAGTGCTGTGGGACTTTTTAGAACCAACCACTAGAAGAAGAAGAAGAAGAAGAAGAAGAAGAAGAAGAAGAAGAAGAAATAAAATCAAATTGACATCTGATTAGAAAAGTTAAAGGAATGGAGACAGACAGGCAGATCTTGTACCTTCATAAAAATTCAGATTTTTTTAATGTGGTTATGAATATGAAAATACTTTTACTCAACCTTATAATCAATTCTCCCCTAATTACATCTAAACTTAAACTTCTTAATGTCACTTATTATTACCCAAATATCGGGAGAAACTAAAAAAAAGTATTTTGGCAACAAAAAGAATGTAAGAATTCCAAACTAGAGAAGTATTTTAAAGGTATATTAAGCTAACAAAAGCCGGGACGCGTAGTAATTTATTTGTTAGTTCTCCGAACGGATGGGACAAAAAGTAAAATATTTCAGTCGACATTAATTATCGAAAGTTAAAGGCTTTCAAGTAGGTTTAGCGTCGTCCTTCGGAGAAATTTAGCAGTATTTTTTAACAAGTTCACTTAGACTGTCGGGTCCATGTGTTGAGTATCTAGTAAAGAGAAAAATCGATATTTCAAATAACTCGCGAAATGCATTCCAAAGAACGTAGGAATTCCAAGAATAAGTTGATAGAAGTTAGAAAAATAATAATAGATTAAATAGCTGGTTTTTAGGCGGATTTTCCAAGCTATAAGAATAGATTAAATGAGATTGACTTATCCGTCCCGTATTGCTACACGGAGTCACTAGAGGAAGGCTAGGGCTACTTGCGAGTTCAGTTAGTCACAGAATTATTTAGTCCAGTCAATTAGGTAATTATTAACATAGTATAGTTATACCAGAGCGTCCCGATATTCAGGAGCCCACCAATAAGATAAGAACAGAAACTTCTGGACCCAATAAATGGGCGTATCGAAGCGAGGTGTCGAATTCAGGAGAGATCTCCGAAAAACAGGCAGTTTTTTCTTGGGTTCCACATTGAGCAGTCTACTTAGTTTAGAGTCTCGGGTTAATTCAATAATGGATAGTCATTCCAAATTTTGCTATCGTCCTTCAAAATGTACTTTTCCTTAAATTAAGAAATATACAAAAATTTCTAACTTCTTTACATTGAATTATAACTGAAATATTAAAACCAAATGAATATATTTTACATTAACATTTGCATCTGAACATTGTAAATCGGGATTAGACTTTAGTGTTACGTAAATTTGATCCAAAGCTGATTTTTAACAATGTATTGAATGATGGGGTTGTCAATGTCTCTAATAACTTAGAAATCATTTCAATAAATGACGAACAGTTTAATAGTGCAGAGAGGCTAATCACTCTACGTATATGCATGTTCTAAACTTGAATATGCATCAGTACTATGAAATCCTGGATACGACATACAAAGGAATGCAATTGAATAGGTCCGGAGATGTTCTGTTAAGCTTCTGTGGTACAAAAACATGTTTTTATACTTGGCAAAGTTTTCCTAGTATTGCTTTACTTCCCAGATTTAACATAACTTTGTATTGGGATGAATTCATGAATCATTCGGTTTCGTATTTATTTAATCGTATTCACAATTTTATTGATTATTTAATACTGTTTATTGGTTTTCCTATTTTAGTGTCTAATTTATCTTTTTGCGATAGTTTGGTTAAGCAGTTAGATCAAGCAATTTAGTAAGAGTCTGTGTAGTGTTAATTATAGTTCCACAGTAAATGGATGGCAGTAGTATAATATTTTCAAATGTGGATAATATAATAATAATAAAATTTGAAACTTCTTGTAGCCATTTGAGTTGACTGTAAAAAAGCAAGTTTTACAATTCTGACTTGTTTCCTTTTGTTTAGTTCTGTTAACCTTTTTGTTTGCATATGCATTATTTTATTTATTACGTGGTAAAATATGATATTCCTTATCTTGTAACTGGAGTTTTCTCTGTCTTGATAGTGTACCAATGAATAAATAAATAAATATTTAAATAATAATTATATACTAATTACCTTGGTATTTTTAATTTATTTCTTATATCAGTCATACAGCTTAAGAACAAATAAATATGAAACATCAAAATCCTTTTGCATTTTTTAAAATTATTTTCAATTTATATCGGAACTTTTATTTATAAAAATTGATATGATGCTTCTGGTACCAATCTATTTTCTAACTCTTTACAATGAGTTTTACCGAGGGAAATATATTACATATTTAAATCATTTTAAAACTGAAATTAATATGTTTTTAAATAAAAATATTTTTATATGTATTTATTACATAAATAACGGCACTTTCCTCTACTGTATGTCAAAATATTTATAGGCATTTCCATATATGAGGTTCTTTCATATATATATATAAAATAATGTATTCATTACGGACTGATTAGGAACTCTTAATCGGGAAACTTATCCAGAATCACAGTAGTAATGATCCTATATATCTCCGCCATTGGTGGACGTATTTATAAATCAGCTGAGCGAATTTTTCCCTATAATTAGATAAGTCAGTGACCCAAGTTTTATCAGTCTACGTCGTTGGGGTTGATATATTAAAAAATATAATATTTTTTAATTTCAGGACCTTGCATCTCAAAAATTAAACATACTGCAATCTACATTCATGATTTTTTTTTGCTTAAAACAATGTGCTCTTGTGAAGTTTTATTATTACAACCTGGATTCCCATATTTTGATTATAGTGATATAGAAATTTTGATTAATTTAAAAAAAAAATTGGTTTTGACGACTTGTTCTCTACACGGGTACATACAGAGATGCCAAAAGAAACAGCGTACAAAATCTGTACAAATTACAGTTTCCTAATAATTTATCGGCGATACATTCATACTCTTACCGTAACAAAAGCATTTTTAAGAAAAGTAAATCGTTTCACACTTTCAATTAACTTCACTCTCAGATTTATGCAAGCAGTTTGTCCATTTGGCCTAAATATTTAAAATATTCGACGCACTTGAGCATAAACATGCGAAGGTTGACTGATTTCTATTCGATTTGTATATTTTCCAGTTCGATTCGTGCCTATACATTCACAATGCAACACTTTTTTCATTTGGCGGGAAGCTGGGCAAGGCTGAAAGTTTTTTATGTGGAAAACAATAATTGGCGATCTTGCTTTACAATAACTAATGTTACTTTTTATACTATTCATTCCTTTATTTTAATTTAGAGGCCCACAAGTTGATAATGTTTTTTTTTTTAAGAGAACGTATTTCAAATACATTTACATACATTTTAAATTTATTTAAATTCAGTCGGTCACAACAATTATAATAAAATATGTGTTGATATAAATATAAATCATGCAAATTATTGATTTTCATATATAAAATAAAACTGAAACAAAAATGTCAGGAATATTTAAATAGCCTAGATCACTTAATGCATTTTTAACAAAATATCTCGCTGATATTCTGACAAATTTGGCAGTTGCTTTTCATGGATTCATTCATCAAATTTAGTGTAAATATCTTTAGAGCTACATATGGATTAGTATGAATATGTAAACTGTTTATGGATAAGTCCCCACACTGTAAGGTTTTCATACATTTCTCTTTTGAAAAGGTATTGTATATTCATATAAATTTAATTGAAGATTAATTTATTGTAACGTTTTAATTATGATTTAACTGTCATTTCCGGTGTGTTTCTGACAAGCCTACCCACAAACCATTCGTATTATTAATTTGCGAGCCTATTTAATTTTAAAATATTATTACACATTATTCAGTGAGGGTTATTTCTACAGATGTGGATTATATAGAACTGAATTTATGAAATAATATCAAGAATTTCTTAATATTTGAGTTAAAAATACTTTATATATAGTTAATTAAACATAATTGTATTCTAAGAATGAAAAATCCTTAATAGCAATAGGAAGAGCTCATTACACGATTTTTATGGTACCACAAGTACTGAAACTTTTATACAAATTCATTACAAGAGATTGCATTCTCTAATTTATTTAATTATATTATGTAAATGATTTTGCTTTAAATTGTTTTTCAATCTTATCAAATAAAGTCAAATAATGTCCTGCGATACCAGAAATATAGGTATTGAATATACATACAGGGTGTTAGAAGCTTGACTGCCTTAATTTTAACAGGCGAGAGAATACATTAAAATAAACAAAGAAACCTTATATGACATGGGTTCTAAACTCAACCATTTCCGAGAAAAAAAATATCAAAATCTCTAACTTGATGTACAAAAGTTCCATTAATTAAGGAATATTGACATAACTGCGTGCATAGAATACCATAAAATACAATGTTTATCACTTTCTTGAACTTCGTTAAGCTTAATTCTTAAAAATTATTAACGTTGTAATAAATTTAAAATTCGATAAAATTCATATCGAGCAATGTGACAACGGCGCGGCGGAGCAATACACAATTCAGTTGGTATCTGGAATTGAACCGTGTCTGAGTATTTTTTGCGTACCACTATATCCTTTTTTTGGGTGTTTTCCAGCGAGTGGTTGAGGATTGAATTCGAATGTGTCGTATGTGCATCGAAAATGATGATGCACATTTTGATCATATGTTGTAGTTTGTTTTGTACTTGTGCATTTAAAAATTACTAAATTTTGCTTTTCGGTAAGTACCTAAATTATTTTTAATACGTATGACTGTTTGAATGACGTGAATATTTGGGTACTTTAATTACATATTTTTCAAATTCATAATTTGATTAAAAGTTTAAGTTCCTGTTTTAAGAGATTCATAATTACTAAAATTCCGGCTAAANGGTTATTTATTTATTATTATATTGGAATACCTGTAAAACTTGAAATTGTTACGCTTGATACACATCTCATATCTCTACCATAAAATTTTAAATAGGAAAATGTGTATACCTCATTTAATATGGGTATACAAAAATATTTAAATTTTAACTGCAGATTTATAATAGATATATCTGTACCAGAAATATAGGTATTGAATATACATACAGGATGTTAGAAGCTTGATTGTCTTAATTTTAACAGGCGAGAGAATACATTAAAATAAACAAAGAAACCTTATATGACATGGGTCCTAAACTCAACTATATCCGAGAAAAAAATTATCAAACTTGATGTACAAAAGTTCGATTAATTAAGGAATATTGACATAACTGCGTGCATAGAATACCATAAAATACAAAGTTTATCACTTTCTTGAACTTCGTTATGATTAATTCTTAAACATTATTAGTGTTGTAATAAATTTAAAATTCGATAAAATTCATATCGAGTAATGCGACATCGGCGCGGTGGAGCAATACACAATTCAGTTGGTATTTGGAATTGAACCGTGGCTGAGTGTTTTTTGCGTATCACTATTTCCTTTTTTGGGTGTTTTCCAGGGAGTGCTTGAGGGTTGAATTCGAAGGTGTCGTATGTGCATCGAAAATGATGATGCACATTTTGATCATATGTTGTAGTTTGTTTTGTACTTGTGCATTTAAAAATTACTAAATTTTGCTTTTCGGTAAGTACCTAAATTATTTTTAATACGTATGACTGTTTGAATGACGTGAATATTTGGGTACTTTAATTACATATTTTTCAAATTCATAATTTGATTAAAAGTTTAAGTTCCTGTTTTAAGAGATTCATAATTACTAAAATTCGAGCTAAAATATAAGCACAACACTATCTTCGTTCTACAAAATCGATAAATTTTATTTTATTTATTTAAAAACTGGAAATCAATTGTCTTGAAATTTACTAAATGTTTCACAATAATAGATGTTTACATTTTTTCCGTAGAACAAGTCTGCCGCGTGCACACATGGTATGCACCAGCTGTGTAGCGTTAGGTTAAGCGCTGTTGTCACGTTGTGATGAAACTCCCTAATATTAATACTCGCTGTATTTTGAAAACTGTTAATCTTACGTCCCCGTAATATACAACTTTTTTGTTCATTTATGATTACTGTTTCTCATGTTGAAGTAATGGTAGTCAAACTTCTTATACCCTGTATATCTAACCACGCATACAAAACTAATAACTGCTGATATTGAGAAGCAACTGCCCTATGGCTTACATGCTCCAACTAGTCTTGATTTACACCAGCAATACCTAGTAGACAGTTAGTAATAAATACCAAATTAAAAATAGAATTATATGTCAGTGTAATCAATATGAAAACAAATGTCTGATATAATGAAATTGTTTTATTCCTGATAAAGATCAACAAGCAAAAAAACAGCTACTAGGTATAAAGAGATTTTTTCGTTTTACTTTGGATTGTTTCATTAGGTGGCTTCTTTTCGTATGGAATTAATATATTAATAGATCAGAATTATATATAAACACTTTTAGAAACTTTTAGAAAAAATCATTATATTATTAAATGTTTTTTAAACATGAATATGTTCGTCAGGTTTAAGTAAACACGTATGTGTAATTATATGAACTCCTTCAAGAAGACTAACCAAAAAAATTATCTCATCTCTACTAAATTAAACATTTGATAATTTTTATATTATTTGGACGAGCAAATAAATAGTGATTGCCGTTGTTAAGTTATAGTTGGTTAACATTATTCAACAGAAAAACAATTGTTTAGTGTGACAGTATTTCATGAAGTGCTGTATTTAATTCAACTGCAACTGCATTTAATTAATCTGCAACTGCATGTAATTTAACTGCAATTTAATTCAATTGCATTTAATTTAACAGCATTTTATTTAATTTAACTGCATTTAAGTTAATTCTGCATTTAATTTAATTCTGCATTTAATTCTACTGCATTTTATTTCTGCATTTTCAACCGTATGTATTTTAATTCAACTGCATTTTAACTGCATTCAACGGCATTTTAATTCAAGCACATTTTAATTCAACTGCATTTAATTCAACTGCAACTGTATTTAGTTCAACTGCGACTACATTTTAACACAATCCTTTGACAATTATGATTATTTTCGTTTGGTGAGTCAACTCAGTAAACGTTTTTAAAATTAAAGGGTTAAACGTTACGTGGAAAAATTCATCCAAATTTTGTGAACACGAAATTACTAGGTAATTATTAATTATTCCTCGATGCAATACTCCACTTAGTACGTTTCTAAACAATACCGGTGACTTATTGTAGAATTAAAAATACATTGTTTAAAAAAATGTAGCGTGTTAGTTAAATTAATGCTAATATTAATTAAAATTAATAACTCACGTGTACGCATGTCCCGATGTTGCCCAGTCAAAATGACGCAAAAGTTTCAAGTTGAAAAACTCTATTGCTTTGAAATCAGATATCTCCTCAAACCGACAGATTTGCCTTAGTTTGATTAATTTTTCATCCGAACACGTGTATGTTGTATTAATCGCGATTTATGAAACAAACGGTGTGGTTGGGATTTTTACATAAATCACTATTAAGTTGCGGATGATATAAGCATGTGCTTACTCGAGAAACGTTTAAGATGTGGTTAAAGTTCACACAAATTATAGTGTAGAACAAATAAACTTATACAAGGTGTTTACCTGCCGCCTGCAATAAAAGTTTTAAATGTATTGTCATAAGGGGTTATTTATTTATTATTATATTGAAATACCTGTGAAACATGAAATTGTTGCGCTTGATACACATCTCATATCTCTACCATAAAATTTTAAATAGGAAAATGTGTATACCTCATTTAATATGCGTATAAAAAAAATATTTAAATTTTAACTGCAGATTTATAATAGATATATCTGTTTCCAGCAAAATTTTTTTGCATCAGTTTTATTTCAAAAATAAAAAATGAAATGAATCTTAGTTTGTAACAATATTATTGAAGTGACTAATAACACAAGCACACAAAAGAAGAACAGCGGTCTGTTTTTTATTTATGTATTTCAACCTGCTGAACACGAATCTCAATTCTGAATCTGAATTCAGATTTTCTCGGTTAGACCAAGTAGCTTACTCATAGTGATTCATCATATCTCTATTGTCCCATAAATACAAAAACAGTAAAATATAATTAGTGTCCACAAATAAGTCACAGGCCAACGACCAAAAAACTTTTTAGGTGTCTTTACTTTATTCTCATAGTTTTGAGTGTTCTAATTCCAAAAATAACATATTAAAAACGCCGTATCACCCATCATTCATTCACATTTTAACATCTTGTATACATAATAATACAAATTCAGCCAAATTTCCTCTTTCGGTTCATGTGAGCGTTTTCACCAACACATAAAAGTTATGGAAAAACGCTATCAAGGACGCTGGAAGACCAATATAATGGGAGATTACTGTTGGTCACTTCACCGAGAGAGATAGCAAATAGCTCATAAGAGAAAAGTCACATCAGGAGCTTTAAATGAGGGAAAGAAAATATAAACCAATGGACACATAAATCCTTAGTATTATGTATATAAAATGTACTTCTATGTTCAAATAAAGTTTTGAGTACACGTTAAAAATTGATTACTTTTCATTTTTATTGGATACGTAGAATACCTTGTCATATCTAAATAGATTGAATTGTGATTAAACTGAGGGTGATACAAATTAACAGAGTTCAAATTCAGATTTACTACCACAAAAACTATAAAAACCAGCTATAAAGATTTAAAAAGCTTTTTTTGAAGTGTTTTTTGCGGGCCTGTGAATGATTTAGAAATTTCTACAAATTCGCCACTTTTTTTAAATATACCTGATACTATCAAATTCAAGCGCCTTTGCTAGATCCAATCGCAGTCCCTTTTTCTCTACGTATGAAACTTGGTCTAATAAAGCAATTTGTTAGGGCTTTGGAGAAGGAAAACGAAGTTACGGGTACTTAGAAGTACGTAGAATTTCCTGAAATCAATGATGCTAAATTAAAACGAGAGAATATTCGACGGACCTCAAATTCGTAAAATGTTACCTGATAAAGACTGTACTGAAAGTGACTGAAAGTGAGATGGCAAAGCTTCAAAAATGTAACAGAGAATTTTTGAGTAATCACAAAATCCATCATTATAAATAATTTGATCGCATAAATGGTGGAGAATTTCAAAGATGTTTAATGAACCTGCAACTGCACTTACTTTATGGACTCTAGCGAAGGAAGAGCAAGGTGAACGATTTCATCAAGATTTAAGGAAAAGAGACGTCTGAACTAGACAGGAATGTGATAGTGGACAGCTATTTTGTTGAAAAGAGAAGATAAGGTTAAAGTTAAGAAAAGAAAAAAACACTACCAGATCCTTTGAAGACAAAAGTGTTCGCTACAGGTGAAAGCTTTAAATAAAAAAGTACCGAACACTCTTATCCTAAGTCGCATACCCTTTTTTATGAATTGGGTGGGTATTTTCTCTGGTGCAAAATTGACCTCAGATTCGTGTTCAGCCGGTCAAAAATATGGAGGCAGGGTTATGTAATCCCTAGCTTTTCCTACGACGTTACAATAATTTTTAAGTATATTCGAAAATAATCCACTTTTTGACGATATGAGGAGCATTTTCTCGAAAATGGTGGATAAATTTACATTGACAATAACAGGAACTGATCAAAAGAATAGACCACCGTTTTTGCCTGCGAAATTTAGAGAAAATAATTGATTCTTTAATAAAATTTCCACAATTACTAAATTGTAACATTGTATGAACAACTGTAGCGTTAAAAATTGTATTTCGTATATGCCTACATCAACTATTTTCTAAAGTAACCCTTTAACTATGCTCATTTTCCTGGCATTACTTTTAACAGGGTATTTAATGGAATTTACCTTTACTTTGTATAACCAGACGTGAAAAATAAAGTCACCCACAAAAACAACCAAAAAAAAAACAAGAGTAATGATGTCCGCTAAAACGTTTTCTAAGTGCTACAATCCTTCAAACGTTTTTGATAATCTGCATAATGTTAATCTATTGTTTGAAACTCGTTATAATTTATTACGTCGAATTACAATACATAGGAATTTAATAGATATGTGCCAATATGTGCATACCGAAAGCTGTTTATCCATCCATAATGCTCTTTTTATTGTATTATTACAATTTACTTTTATGCTATTAAGATATCTGAATGTAAACATGAAAAATGTCATGTACAACTAGATTATGCAATCTGAAAAATAATTGAACATCATTTTAAAAGTATAAAGCCGAAAACCTTATTTTGAAAAAACTGTGTCACATAAACTTTTCGATAGTAGTCATTTTTATTCTGAGCAATTCAAGCTGTGTACACTGAAAATTGCGCAATTTTCTTCGCACGAACGATGTAGTCGATCTGATATTTATTTTGTTTAACCGCTTGCGAACTTGTTGCACTCTGTGACTTCAGTGGACCGCTGAGATCCACCACAGACCACATTCTGTGTGTCGAAGTTTTTGCTCGTGATTTCTTTTGACGGATTCAACTCAAATGTATTGCTAAATAGGCCATAGCTTGCCTTGTTGGCACAACATAACACATCGCATCTTTAGAAGAAGCTGATTTACAGGTTACTAGGTAGATTAGCAGTTTAATGACCAAGTAGGAAAGCTATGTGTAATGAGTTAGGTTAACAAACTAGCTGGTAAATTTACTTGTAAAAATGATAGCACGAGAAGAACTTTGCTAGCTACCAGTTAACGAATATATTCATTGGATTCTTCATCGAATCGACTCCTTTCCGTGTAATATGCACTTTTAATACAGTAAATAGAATATAATTTACCCAAACTAAACTATCTGTTCTCATTCTGGAAAGTAGAAAATATGTAGGACACAAAAACCAAGCCTTTAGAGAAAATGTTTGGAAATATATAGCAAAAATGGAGTTGCAAGTATAATTTCTTGGCACAGTATGTATATAACAATCGTGGATCTTATAAACTATCGTGGACTTAACAAACGCAGCATTGTCATAAAGCAATTCAGTATACATTTTACTCTCATTTCATTGTGTAAATTTTAAAACGATCGTCAGAGCAGTATCATAGTGTGAGAGGAACACCTAAATAATTGTTCAAATTCCCACAGTAATCGTCTGTATTTTTTATATTTCAGAAACAGTTCTTGTTTGTGAAGTTTGCCTTAGGAATATTAAAAATCCGTTATATAGCACGTATATAGGTCGCAACCGAGGTGAAACTATTATCAATGAATAAAATAACACTTAATGCTATTATATAAAGTAAGGCTAAATACTGGGAAAAGTGATTCAGAACGTTAAAAGTTCCGATTACATTAGCGCTCAATGCCTCCATAGCTACATTCTTGGAAAATAATATGTAGTAAATAAATTAACAATAGCTCTAACAAAAAATGTTTACACTAAATTGAACAGCATAATTTATGTAATTAAAGGATGTTACACATAAACAAGTCTTGTGTAAAACCCATTCATTTATGGAAATAAAACGGAAATCACCATTTAGGCGTTTGCGTATGCCTACGAGTAATATGAATTAATTGGATTCAAAGATTCAATTAAAAAAATATTTTGAAATATTTTTATTCAAATAATGCACTGTGAGAACAATTTCTACGCTAACAAGGTCTTACATTACTTTTCCATATGCAATTATTTCGTAAATCGTCATGTATTATTGTTTATTTTAGAGTAGCAGTTTATAAACTCAGCTTAAGCACAAATTGCCAAATTAGTTTTAATTTAGTAAATGTAAAATTTATTAGTACATATTTCAGATTGTCATGTACTTCAGATACTATCAAATGTAGTTATTTATTTTTGCTATGTGGATGAAAACTCCCACTTTCAACAAGTGAATTTTATGACAGTCTAAGTCAAATCAGATTTTAAAATGAAATCTCTAGCTGAGTATTAAAACGATCCATTCCATGTTCCCCTATTTAGAGTAATACAAACTTCTGAAACATTACTCATGCAAAAGTGGTTCATTTCGCGCGTTTAATGTTTTTTGATATATCACTTACAAAATACAATTTACCTCAGTAATGTTCAAATTAAAATGGACAAAGTTAACTTAGAACCCTTTTATAGTGTATATCGGTCGTTCATAACAATCAAAAGGATAAATGTGCAGACTAGATATGATGTTTAAGACGAAAATAGACAATTGAGCAACAGCGGAGAGAAATTTCAACATACTTTTGAATTTTGGAGCTCCTTCAGCCAAGCAGTTCGAGAACCGCATTCACTAGAAGTAACCCCGCATATCCACAGACGATCAGGGCAACACTCAAAAAGAACGCTCGAGCGAGGACGATACGGACGTTGAAATGGTGACGTTCTATGTCGAGAATTCTGCGGTTTAGTGAAGACTGCGTACGAATGTGTACCCTAGCAGCTCGTAGTTTATTAACCAGGACACGAATGCCTAACCTTGATACATAAGCATACCCCATATGTCTTGGTTATATATTTACGTATGTCTTAAGACAAATAAAATACATTTTTGTTGAAATTATAAATTCTTGCAATCTCATGAGCTTCGGCACACAAACCTAGCTTCTACTAAGGATATTAGCCCAGACTATGCTATATAAAAAATTAAAAGACAATGGAAGGGACACTAAAAAACTTAGTGCTGATTAGAAAAGCTCAAAGCAATGTGAAATCTAGATTCATACCTAACTGAGGTGAAAAGTCTCTAAAGTGTATTGTGTGAACTGTGTAAAAAGGCCAAAATTACCCGTTCCATTAATCTCAGAGATATTTGTATAGTTGTGTTGTTTTCCAAAATAGACGCACTGAAATATATGAAATATATGTATATTTGACACATTTATCATATTTTTGCCCCAAGATTATTAGATACCATTTGTTTTCCTTTATTTAATTATACCCTGAAAGAGACAGCTCTAGGTCCGTGGACAGTCAATTTTGAGAAAGCAAACGCAAAAAATAGATATTTTACAGTTGAGGTATATTTTTTTTGTATTAAATAGACTTTTTAGTTCCTATCAACATAAAAATAACTGAGTCAAATCTATTTGATACTGCCTGCAATGCAAATGCTCTTTTCGGAAAAATAATTTATGCTTTATGAAATATACTGAAATCCTTGAGTTGCCTCCATATCACTTGACACAATTTTTCTGAACCCAAATTTACAGGTTCTGGAATGAACTTTTTTAAAATTTACTGAAATTAAACTGAATAATGAGAAATACAATAATAACACTTTCTATAACACCTGTATATTTTTNATACGGACGTTGAAATGGTGACGTTCTATGTCGAGAATTCTGCGGTTTAGTGAAGACTGCGTACGAATGTGTACCCTAGCAGCTCGTAGTTTATTAACCAGGACACGAATGCCTAACCTTGATACATAAGCATACCCTATACGTCTTGGTTATATATCTACGTATGTCTTAAGGCAAATAAAATACATTTTTGTTGAAATTATAAATTCTTGTAATCTCATGAGCTTCGGCACACAAACTTAGCTTCTACTAAGGATATTAGCCCAGACTATGCCACAGTTCTGTGTTTTAACGATGCTATATAAAAAATTAAAAGACAATGGAAGGGACACTAAAAACTTAAAGTGCTGATTAGAAAATCTCAAAGCAATGTGAAATCGACTAGATTCATACCTAACTGAGGTGAAAAAGTCTCTAAAGTGCATTGTATGAGCTGTGTAAAAAGGCCAAAATTACTCGTTTCAATAATCTCAGAGATATTTGTATAGTTGTGTTGTTTTCCAAAATAGACGCACTGAAATATATGAAATATATGTATATTTGACACATTTATCATATTTTTGCCCCAAGATTATTAGATACCATTTGTTTTTCTTTATTTAATTATACCCTGAAAGAGACAGCTCTAGGTCCGTGGACAGTCAATTTTGAGAAAGCAAACGCAAAAAATAGATATTTTACAGTTGAAGTATATTCTTTTTGTATTAAATAAAGACTCTTTAGTTCCTATCAACATAAAAATAACTGAGTCAAATCTATTTGATACTGCCTGCAATGCAAATGCTCTTTTCGGAAAAATAATTTATGCTTTATGAAATATACTGAAATCCTTGAGTTGCCTCCATATCACTTGACACAATTTTTCTGAACCCAAATTTACAGGTTCTGGAATGAACTTTTTTAAAATTTACTGAAATTAAACTGAATAATGAGAAATACAATAATTACACTTTCTGAAATTAAGCAATAGGCCTTCAGGATGATGATTGTTTCTGAACTACATCTGGAAAAGCTGCAGTAAATAACATTTGAAAAAGCTATAATAAAATTAGAGGTTACAGTAATTTTTGGCCTGTTATACAACTATTGCATGTCTCCATAATTTAAAAATTTTGTTAGCTCATTAATTGCATACGTCCAGCAGAAAAAGAATTCTTTATGAACAAGTAACTCCTGTATTTAAAATATCCTGTATTTTTATCGTAATAACTATTTACTTACACAGTCTCAGAAGAATAGCAATAAAAATAATCAACAAAATAATTGCTACATGAAGGGAAACCAATGAAATTTCGAAGGATTTTATAAATAATGACACAATTTTATGAAAAATTATGAGGATTTTCAATTTGTAATTCAATTTCTTGACGAAAAAGGTGGCTAATAAAGTTTTCGCAAATATTAATACTATTTCTTGCAATAAGACATCAATTTTAATTATAAAATTGGTTTCATGGGAAGACAGGTACTAAATTATTTGTATTTTTATAAATTATATTTTTAAGAACAAAGTTCTTGGAAGTTACATTAGGTAAGCGCAAAACAGATGGGTTACCTTATAATTGCTTTTATTGGAAAGTATTCAAGTTTTTAGTTAAAAAAGCTGTTATTATGTAAATTCGGGACATAACAGATGACCTTGAATCACGACGGCTGGTAGTTCTAAAAGCACGTGAAACATCGAGAGACCAAACAGACGTATCTCCTGCAGGATATATTACAGATAGGTATTTTCGGCAAATTGTGGCGCAGTAGTAATTTTGACATTGATGATGTCAGTCATCAAATAATTTTGAGTATGCTTTCAATAATATTATGGAAAAAAGAGATTTGGTTCGTGACACTTCATTGAGTGCACTTAAATTAATATGATCATTTTACAATTTGTTTTTGTACATTTAATAATTATAAGACTGAATTATTCTGTTATTTAATATGTCCATGAGATATTTGACGCATACAAATAAAAAAATATTTTAATAAATAAAAAGATATTCGTACATTTATAATGTCATGTTAAAAATTCAAAACGAATACGATACAGCAAATTAAGTATCATTTTTTATTAGTTGTTTCCACATAGCAACACATGAATTATATTCAACATTGCTGCTGTCCCACAGAAAATGACATTTTCGTAATATGTCAACGATTTAATTTAGTTTTATAGATATTTATTAACAAGTTTCTTTTTCTTCCAAAGAAATTATTGAATTCAACGTAAAATGCGGAGATACTTGTGGTGACTGATTTAAATTATTGTCTACAATTAATTATTTGCGGCATTTCCAATGATATTTTTTTATTGAATTGATTATTTCTGCAAAATTGGAGAGAAAAATTGATAGAGATGTTAAAATTAGGCAAAACTAAATTTACATTATCAGCCCATTAGACTAAGAGGTTATTTATTTAAGTGATTTTTCTCTTTCTTTTCAGTTAATTGAATTAAAAATGTTTTTGAGTATACAACACGGTGTTCTTATATCTTAAATATACTAAGCTATAATAAATGCAGAGATCAAGCACATGCTTCGATTTAAACCTTGACTTAAATTTTAATGGATTTTGATTCAAGATTAACAACATGCTGTAAATACCGATAATTCTCCAATTAAGTATTTTTCCAAATTTTTACAAGTGTTTTCTGTATGTGAGTTGTGAAAATAAATCAGGTTTGCTTACTTGTGATATCATTTACATTCTTTGCATCGAGAAACGTTTATAAGCGACTAACTATATCATATTCTTGTAAACAAATGCATGGAAATGCATTTCCAGACACAAATTAATGGCAGGCATGTTAAAATTAGACCATGCAAACTTACAACGTAAATAGCAGGGAATGTTCTGAGTGTTCAAAGCTGAGGAACATTTTAAATTTTCTCCAAACTGTATAAAATTTTAACAGACGATAGAATACATTAAAATAAACAAAAAATCATATATGAAATGGGTCCTAAACTCAACCATTTCCAAGAAAAAAATTATCAAAATTTCCAACTGTATTTTGAAAACTGTTAATCTGATGCCCCTGTAATATACAACTTTTTTGTTCATTTATGATTACTCTGTCTCATGCAGAAGTAATGGCAGTCAAACTTTTTACACAATGTATATTCAAACTGAAAGATTGTATCGCCAATTCACTTTTATCTCGATGTTTCGATCCACTCAGAAAGGGATTGGATTGAATACCGTGGCCTGAAATTTAGGAAATAAACAATATAGCCAGATTTAAAGTTCCGCCCGATCGGGTTTCTCATTGGATTGGTCGAAGACCTCGCCCTCGATCAGCTAGGAATTTAAATATCCATTGTTTATTTCCCAAGCTTCACGCCACTGTACTCACTCCAATAACATTATAAAAAAACTTGTTATTAGAGTGGGAAAATTGTTTGGTGTTCTGGAAATTTCTTGAGAATAATTCATCCAAAGATGGATAACTTTTAGTTACCAAGTTAAAATGTAAAGCAATTGGTGGTTATTAAATATTGAAGTTTCTGTAGGTAACACAAATATTTTACTGGTGGTGATTTTATTGTCTTACATCATGAAGCCCAGAAGATTGAAAGATTGAATTCTCACTTTGAATAAGAATTTTTGAAAATTATTCTTAAATGCATATTTTTTAAATATTTTTGTAAGACAATATATTTTTCTAATTCGGAGAATCTTTCTTGGGAGCAAACTAACTTTGACATAACGTATTTCTGCGGCACTGCCAAATAATATTAAAAATTTGTAATATAGGAATTGGTGTAACCAGGGCGCGAATAGTGTAGTTCGTTTGTCGACCGAGAGCATTATTATCCTATAACACCCCTGGTGTTTTCAATGTTTAATGTCTTACTAGTCAGTTATTTCTCAATTAATATATCTCAAAATAGGACAAATATTGCAAAATAATAGGCTAGTAAATTTTATTGACAACTAAATATTTTACAGAGTACTGAGGTGTTTTTGGACTTACATATTTCACGTAAGTTTTTCGGAAATACACTTAATTTTGTTTAACAACATTTAACCTAATGTTTTTTGTGCGGGTTTCGTCTAATAATGTAATTGTTTTGTTCAATATATCCAGAAGTTACGGAATGAATGATTTCTCACAAGTATAATTTTAATAATTAATTTAATTTAATGATGTTGATAAAGATTTTTTAGTCGAATAAAAAATTAAATTTATTGCAATGTGGTTTGAAAAACAGTACTATTTTTGGACATACAGAGAGATCCAGAATGACTGAAGTGTTTGGAGACCGCAGCCTGTGCTTGTTTCTGTCAATACTACAGATTTTTATATGCTAAAGGTGTTAGAAACAGGCCGCGTTCCCCAAACGCTTCAATCATTTTGGATCTCTCGGTACTACCAGTATATATGAAATGTTCTCAAGGATACTCAAAGTCTCAAAGACAAGAAAGAAGTCTTTAAATTGCTTTTAACTGTTCTATTGAAATTTACGTTTTCAGAGTGATTGTTAAGTAATAAACACCAGTTTAATGAATTTTGATCAGTACTTATTACAAATCTTCAATAAGTACCTAATGATGAATTAAACTGTAAATATTATATAAAATTCCTCAATCGCCAATGAAAGTTGATAAACAAATAAATTATAGTCATATTTGTTGATTTTTATTAAAAAAAAACGTTTTGTTTTGAAAACGAAAATAGGGAAGCTTTCGAAAAGCAAACATATAGGATGTATAATAGAATTATTAAGATTATGTATAAAAACTACTTAGTTTCAATTAAATAATGAATTTTATCAACAAGATTTCGGAATTGCAATGGGGTCTTTACTATTACCAATTTTAAGTGATATTTTTGTGGATTATTTTGAAGAGAACTATGTTAACAATTTATATAAAAAGCCCTCTGTTTGGTGGAGATATGTATACGATATTTTTGCAATTTGCCCTTAACCATTGAGGAATTAAATATATTTATCGATAATATTAAAAACAGGGAACCAATAATTAGATTTACTTTGGAAATGGAAAGCAATAATTCACTACCATTTTTATTAGATATTTCAATTAAAATGGAAATTATTTAGAAACACGCGTTTACAGAAAGCCAGCTCACACTAACAGATACCAAAATTTTAATTGGATTCAACATACTGAAATAAAGGAAGGTGTAGTTAAATGTTTGATTGAATTGATTTCCTCAAAGGATGAGATTTTTAATAATGAATTGAAATTCATAAAAAATGTACTAATAAAATCAATACTCTGAGAATTTTGTTGAAACAATCTTTAGTAATATAGAAAGAAAAACAACAAAGAGAAATTACGTCCACAATAAAGATTCCGGTACCAAATTTAACATTAGGACGGTTATTCAGACAACTAGTACTATACTGACTTTACTGTCAAAGACACGACATGATTTTCAAAACTCAAAAAATTGCATTTATAGCATACCTTGTGAACGCAATAACATTACATTGAAAAGAGTCCTCGGTTTTTGAATATTATAATAGATGAACACGAAAATTATATTAAAAAATTTGAAAAATCTAAAATTTGCGATCACGGGAAAACGGTCATAATATTCAATAGGGCTTAGTTAAAATTTTGGAAAAGAGAAATAATATCATTAAAAGAGACCGCTATTATTTTGTTAAATGGTGAAAAATATGTGTAATTATTATGGACTTATATCCTTTGCTGACTAGAGATTCTAAGAATGAAGTAAGTAATAATAGAATAATTAATCATGATATCTCTAGAAACCATACAGGAAGCAAACAAATTTAAAATGTAAAAGCAACTAAGACGAAAAGTCAAAAAAGTTAAAAAGACGAAAACAGAAGATTTTCGAAACGTCAACAACTTTTTAAAGTGTGCGGAACAAAGTGATGTGTTTTTTGTACTATATTTTGTATTTGTCTGCTCTTTTCAGTGTGAGATTTTTTGGTTAGGCAAAAATAATCCTTGATCGATCCTTTAGGTACGAGGGTTTATATTAGTAATTTAAAATTTTATTCACAGGTGAAAATACCTAAAAAATTAAGAAGGAAACGCAACAAATGCCATAAATAAATAACTTCGGACAATATCGTAAACATATAGAGCGGATAGTGCTTTGTAATGTATTTATCTACCTGTAATTATCTACGTACTAATTGTGAGATATAAAAGTAGCCAACCATAATTCTACGGCAGACACCCTTTACTAACTTTTGCGGCATAGGAATTTATTGACTAAATAAAACATTTTTTGTTTGCTATAAAATAGATATTCCAGGTTCTTCTTTGATGGTAAATAACAACGTCAATGTCCTTTAAGAGGATATTGCGTCAATTAAAATCCTGTATTAAATGTATGTATATATTTCTGATTCCTATACCTATTTATTAGTTAAATTTTTAATTTCTCAAACAAAAAATAGGCTTAGGTGTCTAATAAATAAATAAATAAATAAATAAATAAAAATGAGACGATTTTGCTGCCCTGTATTGTATTAAATTCAGAAAAATGAACTACGTTTCACTTTAATGTAAACGGAATTGCACCTACCTTTTGGCGGCAAAACCTCCTCGCCCGGGGGTATCTTCTTCTCCATGTCAAATCCGTTCTGTTGTCCCATGGTCAATAAAATAACTTAATAAAATAATTAATAGTAAGACTAAAATTAGTGATAATACTATGGAATGTAAAATAAACTGAAAAAAAATGAATAGAAAAGAATACTTTTACGCCTGAGTGTGTGTCTTATTCAAAAATTTTCGCGCGTGTCTACCGAAAACGTGCTCGTGCAAATTTGCGACAGCGGAGGCGCGGCTATACCGCGCGAACAGGTGGACGGTCACTGGCTCGAAAGCAGCCGCTGCCTCTATAGTTTTTATTGAGAGCTCACGTGACACACCCATGGTTGTTTTAAAATATTTCGTCAAGAATTATAATTACTGCTGTTAAACAGCTCTTATCGAATTTACAGTTTAATTGTATATTTGCCGAACTAAGATTTGTTTATCTGCGGGTTAAATCCACTGGGGATTAACGTGCCATGATTATCGTTGGTCGATGGAAACGCACGCTCGTAGAAATTTTACTACTTTCACGTTTAAGGTGAGGAATTGGTTTCTTGGCGAGAAATTGTCGCTCTGCAAGGAGATCAAGTTCAAGCTGATCTAGGTGTATTATATAAACAGAAAAATCTACATTTTATGTAACGTTTCCATGTTTTATCTAGAATATGAAGTGCAGAATTATTTCCGCGCTTTAGAAGAGAAAAAAAATTGTTCTAGAGAAAAATGTGAGATTAGTTTATAGTTGGATATTCCACGTTTTATTTAGAACCAAAGTAATAAATTTTAATGCTGAAAATATTTCGAAAACCATTTGACCTATCTAGCCGGTAGTTTTAGTACTTTTTATTTATTTTAAATTTCAAAAATAACACTCATAGAGGGAGCTAGTTACATCTTAAAGGTAGATTAAATATGCACTGATGAAGAATCTTTCTTAAAAGTACTTAGTTGAAGTCTTTTTTAGAAAACATCAAATTTTACTACTATACAGTGTGTCTCCGAGGGTGATGCTTTACATTATTTTATGAAAAAAGTCCATATTAACATACAGCATATTCCGGGATGGAGTACCGCACTCTTGTACAGGATATGGCGTGTATGATCTATAAAAATTAAGCTACAGCTTCCTAACGATATTTGTAATAGAATAGTCTTATAACGAAAAAGTTCTATTTTTGTGTGTTTTTTTTCTTAAATTAAAGTTCCATTATGGATCAAAATATTTTCTCTGGAACGGTCCTGTCCGTGTGCTGTACGATGACTTACGTGCTGTAGACCAGCCGCGTAAACAAATCGTCGTTTTTAATTTTTGAGAAATTTTTCAATGCAAAAGTACAAACTAAGAAAAATAGATATTTAAAAAAGAACTAATATTTTCTTATTATAATAATTAATAGTAATTACTATCTTAAATGCATTGTTGTTACTGCAAGAGTTCGCAAACAAAACCACATCCGTAAGCAACTGTAGTTGCCAACTGCGTGCACTAAACAAACTCCATTAAAATATGGAACAAAATGAAATAAAACTTACCATTTCTAGAGAAAATGTTGAAATTGATCCCCATTAGCGCGGATACAGGCATGGCACCGAAGCACCCAATTTTGGCAAATATTTTCCCAAATTCTAAGTATTCCCCTAATTGTATCAGCAGCTTCAAGTATACGGTTTGCAATCCTTCCACCGTAGCAATTAGAGTTTTGTAAACCAATGACTTCAAGTGACCCCAAAGATAAAAGTCCATTGGAGTTAGATCGGGTGACCGACGTTGCCACGGCACAGGACCAAGGCGTCCAATCCATCGCTGAGGAAACATTTCATTCAAAAGTGTCGTTACTTCTCGAGTACTGTGTGGAGGAGCCCCATCTTGAAGATAAAACATGCGTGAACGAAGTCTACTTGATTGGCATATTGCAGGAAATACCATCTACAAAAACGCATTCGTTGATCTGAGGGTAAAATCTGTTGAACTGGTTGCAGATGATAGGGGTGCAACAGCTCTGGCGACTTAAGATGCGATGTACGGTACGTGATGAGGTTCCTACTTGCTGTGCGAGTCTTCGAGTGCTAATTGTGGGGTCTTCGTCAAGATTTTCCAACACTGTATCTTTAACATTACGGTTCGCTTGCTGACCACGTCCTTCTCCTCGAGGAATAACACTTCCCGTATCTCACAGCCGCTGAACGCACTATAGGATTGTATTTGCACACATGGGGGGTGACGTTGTGGCCATCGTTCCCGGTACAACCTAGTCGCCGCGAGCGCATTTTCTCCGGCTGCATCAAACAGTAACACCATATCGACACGTTCGGAAATAGTAAAAGCAGTTTCTCGGACCATTGTAAAACTAGTTTGTGCACAAACTAAAAAATTAAGCTAAGTAAGAAATAAGAATTTCGTTTTTAATGTAATCGGCACGATATTCTTATTTTTTTCTTCTTTATAAAAATTACACTGTCACTATCGTGGAATTACCAAATAAAAACTTTTGTCTGCAATCTTTTACTTTTTAACTCTGATGGGTCGATGACCGATGCTTAATATTTAAAAATTAAGTGAATAATGAATTCAGTACAAATACAAAATCAGTTGACTGCACAAATTTTTTGACAATGTAATCTAACCTTCTTTTAGTATTACTAGTATTAGATTATACCCGACATAAATTATAAGGTTGCATCTCGGGTCGCATAAAAATATTTCCAAAATTTTTAATAAATAACACAGGGTCGGCCTTCATTTTTGTTGAATAAATGAACTTTAATTTACAAAAAAAAAACGCGAAGGTTTTTCGTATAAGACTTTTCTATTACAAATATCATCAGGAAGCTGTAGTTTAATTTTTATAGATTATACACGCCACACCCTGTATATTATATCTTAAAATTCGATACCACTGGTGATGTAAAGAATATAAAAAGACAAAAAATGAATACAATGATAACGATGCTGTTTCTGTTGTAGTTATAGACTCTGTACAAGATAATCTAATTCAGGAAAAGGTCAGAAAACATCCAAAATCTATCCATTCAAACCAGTGTTTAATCTTAAATTGCTTGATGGAGATGATGGTCGTCATTTGGATTTTTGTTTAACAATGAGCGAGAAACTGATTGAAAACAGATTCTTTCATCACAATATTTCATTTACTGACGAATCAATATTCACAACTAATGATGTGTTTTCACCTCAAAATTGTGAATACTGGGCCAAAGATATTTTCGATTAATAACTAGTAGTTGAAGATTTAAAAAGGTAAGTGTCTGGTGTGGCATAATATATCAATTGGTCCTTACTTTTGTAAAAAAATCTTAATCAAAATTCGTATTTGGAAATTCTAAATAATTTTCAGAACTAGAAAGCGAAAATTTAGAGTTCAGAAGAAGACTAATAATATAATATATATAATATTTTCACAAGACGGATGCTTTGCACATTTCACACTTCTAGTGAGAAACTGGCTTGACATTCACTTCGCGAACAAGTGGATCGGACGCTATGGACCCATATCTTGGCATGCACAGGCACCGGACTTGTCCCCATTATATTATTTCTTATGGGGATACCTTACCAAAAAGTGTACTCC
This sequence comes from Anoplophora glabripennis, assembly GCF_000390285.2. Lineage (NCBI taxonomy): Eukaryota > Metazoa > Arthropoda > Insecta > Coleoptera > Cerambycidae > Anoplophora > Anoplophora glabripennis. Next base: position 311,360 of record NW_019416241.1, read on the forward strand.
ACCGATTTTGACGATAACATTAAGTAGAAAAATCAGGAAGCTGTTCCATAAACGAAGGAATTATTTCGTCTGTGTACAAGGAATTTAGAAAAAGATTAGAAAAATGTGTTTTACTTGGACGTTTACAAGTTGAATAGGATATCGGTATATCAAAGACCTTTATAAGAGAGATTTCTGTACTTTGGGTATAATACTAATAGTTGTCCGTTTTAAACTATATTATGTTCATGGTCAATACTGGCCTCTCTATATTTTTGCGAGGATATACAGAACCAGGTTTTTGGAAAAACATCAAATAGGTACTCTTATTTCAGAGAAAAGAATGTCTGTTGGGTACTTACATTCCTTGTTATGTATTACATTTAAAAGCCATTCCTGAGTAACCACTAATTTTTTTTAATGCATACTGGGGTTGCTCCACCTCATACTAAAAGCCCATAATTCAGATGGGACTAACTTCAAGCGAAGTAGAGATGTCTCTATTCTAGGCAGATCAAATATTTGCTTAAAAAATTTAAACACGTGTAATAAACATCGTTACAATTTGAATATCATAGATTCAACAGACATGACTGTCAAATATCACGTATAAGTATTTTGAGTTATTTTCATATTAACATTGAATATGTTTCAATTAACATCAATATTTAAACTTTTGTAATGTGGAAACGTGTCTGTAACTACAGAATGGAAGAAAATATGTTTTATTGTAGTTATTATCAAAAATCTATTAGTAAATTATTTTACTACATCTAACGAGCGTTCAAATAAAAACGTGGTCGAAGTTGGCTCTGACACATTGGACGTAGGGAGTAGCTTATAGCGACCAACTTAACCTCACTTCTCAACCTGTATAGCAGCTGTCAGTTTCAATAACGTTAATGACTATATAACTTTATTTTAAAGAATAATCGTGATAACAATAACAAACAATTAAAGGAGCTGAGGAAAGTGTCCCCTTCCTTGTTATAACAATAATTTAAAGCAGCTGCTGAAAATGTCCCCCTCCTTGTTCCAAGCACTCTTCACACCTGTTCCTCAAAGAATTAAAGACATTTTCTAAGATGCTCGGGGTATTGTTAATTTCACGAATCTTGTCTATAAGTCGAGCCTGCAGATGGTTTAAATCAGGAATAGGCAGTCCAAAAATAGTGTTTTTAAGGTAAGGCCACAAAAAGAAATCACACGGCGTAATATCACATGACCTCGGTGGAAATTCATGTTCAGCATTGAGATTTATTAGTCGATTTTGGAAAACTTCCCTCAACATATTCATCGTCTCGCCTGCCGTATGTGCCCTTGCGCCATCTTGTTGAAAGTAAAAGTTTGTAATTTCGTTTTCTTCCAGCTGGTTAACAAAAGGAGCGATAATTTCTTCTCTATACCTTTGCGCAGTAAGAGTACCATTAAAAAAAAATAGGTCCATAAATCCTCCTTCGATTGAGAGCACACCAAACTCCAATTTTTTGAGCGTGTAGAGGGCCCTCGACAAAAAAGTTATCTGGTTTTTCAGAAGACCACATTCTCTTATTCTGCGAGTTTACGTAACCACTTAAATGAAACCAGGCTTCATCAGAAAAAAAGGTGATATTATGAAGTTCACCGTAGTTGTTTAAAAACCATTCACAAAATACAGCCCGTCGCGGAAAATCAACTTCATGAAGTTCTTGCTGACAAGTTAAACGATAGGAGAACAAACGCAAATCTTTTTTTAACACTGTGTGGCAGGTACCGACTGATACTCCCACTATTTGTGATAAAACACGTACAGAAGTTCTTGGCGCATTTTCCATTATTTGTTGGACATTTTCTTTTAATTCTTCAGTCCGCTTTTTAGGTCGGCCGCTTCCTTCTTTTCTTGTTACACTGCCCGTTTCGCGAAAAACATTAACACAACGCTGAACTGCACTTTGAAAAATTTTGTACTCAACAACACCGGGAAATTGATTTTGAAATTCTATGAAACATTCCTCAATAGAATACTTCCATATTCCTTCAATCTTGCGTCCATTTCTAAAGTAGGACTCTATGATAAACACTTTTTGTTCTTGAGAGAACACCATTTTAAACGCTTTTTAAAACGAAAATATTCAAATTGATAGCGGCGATATAGCGCTTTGACAGATGACGTTTAAGTTCATTTGCTATACGCTACGCCCTACGTCCAAATTTTCAGAACCAACTTGACCACGTTTTTATTTGAACGCTCGTTATAAAGTCACTCACAACAAATAGTTTATCAGTTGAGATCCTTTCCCAGGAGTCTGCATAATGTTATAGTCGTGTCATCAGCAAAACTTATAAGATCTGCTATGGTGTCTAATGTAAATAAATCATTAACGAAAATGTTAAAATGAATAGGTCTCAGGATGGCACCCTGCGATACACCATAGGTTTTGTATTACTTATGGTACCGTTAATTTCTACAAATTCAGTCTCAAACATATTGCTTTGAAGTCCATATTTTCTAGTATATTTTTTAATTCTTTATGATTCACAATATCAAACGCTTTAGACAAGCAGGTGTAAATGCACAGGCGTTGTTTAGATTTATCCACAGATTTTTTAATATTTGATAACAAAGTTGCCATTGCATCCTCCGTAGACTTGCCCTCCGTAAATCAGCATTGCTTCTTAGATAACATTTTGTTATTTTTAAGAAAACTAGTTATCCTTTTTTATGACTGTTTGCAAAACTTTAGCCAAGGTATTTATTAGAGTAATAGGATGGTAATTAATAATTTCAGCGTTATCTTCACTTTTATATACGGGTTTTATAATTGAATTCTTAAAGGCTGAAGGAAACATCACACTCAAAACATAATTTGTAATAAAAATTAGTGGCTTACAGATGTAATAAGAAACAAGCTTGATATCTTCCATTATTGAACCATTTGGGCTTTATCTACAATTAAGTATCTATGTTATACATAGTCTTTGGATAGAAATTAACGAGAATTTTGAGAAGTTTTCGAGGTAAGAGCGATTACTTGTTTTAGTGCATGGTAAAGCGGAACATTAACTTTTTACACAATCATATGCAAATTATTTAGGAACACAAGGAATCCGAAATTGTATTATTAAGTCAAAATATAACATTCTAAAAACATTTACCCATTTCTTGATAAAATTAGTTTCATTGCACGTAATATAACACTACCAATCATTACTGAAATATATTTCCGAAGTACATATAACTGGACATTTTTGGCAATTTAAATCGATTTTTGGAGTACTTGACATTTATTATTTTCCTTTCTTTTTTCTTGGACATAACTTTTATCTAAAACATGATTGTTTTTTTTTACTTTCAGATTTAATCAAAACTTAATTGCTTTCATATCTGAATTGTTGATTTCTCAACAATAAAGTTTAAGTAGAATTTGTTCCTACTGTAAAAGACAACTAACGCTCATTAGCAGAAAATGAGCACAAAATGAATACTTATTATCTTTTTAATTTTCGCTTTAGGAAACATAACTGTTGAAATTTTCAGCGTGACTGTTAAAACGTTTCTCGAAATATCACCAAAATTCCTAACAAATTTAATATCCATATTGATTGAAGAGAAGCAACAATCAGTTAAGATATAATTGACTCAGTTGTTTTATTTGAGCTTAGAATTCTCCCTTATCTCATTCCATTAGATCTTGTGTTAATATTCAAAAACCTGTTTGATACTTATCATTCATGTTGATATCGGTTTAAAAAATGTAAGACAATAGCCACACCTTTTTCGCATTATATATACATTTCCTATTGAATTGGCGACCATAAAAAATACTATTAAGGCTGGTAATATCCTCCTAGCAACATACAGAACGTGAGACGAGGCTAGGTAAGAGGTGAACAGAGGATGTATTGTAGTTTCCACACAATTGCCGCTACATTTACCATTGCCTGTCCTGAATCTCGTACAATTAATTGTAGAATTAGTACAAACACTCTGATATATATGTATAGGTACTAAATATAGTACGTTTCGATGTCTATTATTGTCATTGCGGAAAATTTTAACAAAAACGTTTATCAAAGGTCTACTTATAATTCTTCTAGGTACCTAAACATGTATACACCTATAATAGAACCCGTTGGACATACTAATTTATTATAAATCCGCCCGATTTGATCTAAATCCAAAAGTTTATTTAAGTCGAGGCTGTCAATTTTTCCAATATTTAGGTGCATGGAGAAATATAAACGACGAAGTTTCTAAAACAATTTTCAGTATTCCTATTTAAAACTATGCTAGATCCAAAATTTTCAGAATTACTATGATTTCGAAAATATTTAAAGTAAAAGCACAAGTGCCAAGAAAAAAAGATCTAATTAAAAAAACATTGGTTTTGGAAATGCAAGTTGAACGAGTTTCTTTCACTGACAATTTTTTTTCTTCATGTAAGAATGTACTTTGCATGCTTCATCATATTTAGATGAGTTTTTAACGGAAACAGCTGCTCCTAGAGACTTCAATAAGGTGTACATTTCTTAAGTAGAGAAGATAGAGAAAAATGTTTTTCTATTCCGAAATGACATACACCGTGGCATAAAACAGTTGAAGCGATTTAAAAGAATCCTAATGGTCGCTTGTGGCGCCCTCTGGAAGATACAGCCAATCGTCCATAAAGTTTGGATTTCCCGTCCCAAGAAACCTCCGCACACAAAATTTCATGAATTTAACTCAAAGTAGTCGAGAGTTATGAAACAAAATGTAATAATTTTTTTTAAATTTGATATCTTGTATATCCTAAACGAAGTATGTACGTCTCCTCCTAAAACACCCTGTATATTTTCATCGTTGATAGACCCGAAAAACAAACTATTTTCGGTAATTATTCATTCTTAGGTAGTAAATCTGAGTACCAAATTTTTACTCGGTAGATAATACAACTCAAGTAGATATCAAAATTTGGCATGAAAGTATTTTTATTCAATATACCTATACAATGTAGGCCATGAAGAGACTAAATACATATGTACTTGCTTTGAAGGACGTTGGAAAAGAAGCCCAGCAAAATCCTTAAAAAGTAAAATGCGTCATCATGAACAATTTACTGTCATGGATAAATTGATGCACAATTTTGCACATACCATGCATATCGAAGGTCAGCTTTTACTATCTATTGATTAATAAATTAGTATGCGTATTACTTATCGAATTTTCCTGTTCACATTTAATAGAGTACAAATTCATAGTTACTAATTTTTTAAATACTTGTAGATTGATTTTGATGTTTTTATTTAAATTAAATTTGTTTGGGATATTTTATTAAGTTCATTTTAAAGTTAATTTTAAATAAAAAATAAATAATGATTCAGAATTAGGTACTTTAGAAAGAAAATTAGAATTTTGTGAGAAATATAAAAGGGAATTAAATAGCCTATTAATTTTTCTGAAAACCCAGTAACATTGGTTTTCTAAAACATCTAATTCTACAGAAATATACGGAATTATTCCCTTTAATTAGTTACACCATTTTCCCAAGTTTCGACTATCAAACAACTTCAGAGATAATTGAAAAAATGTGACTTTTTCCAAAAACTTTACCTTGCAAACCACTAACTTAGGGTCCTGGTTTACTAACCTAGACCAAGGAATCATTTTATTAAATTATGACATGGACATCAAATACACCCTGTATATATTTTCTCTGTCGAACGTAGATAAATAAAAAAAAGATAACTGACTTTAGGTTAATTTGAGTCTTGAAACGAAACAATAACTGTGTCATATGTTGTATAACTGACATTATTGTGTAATTGAGAAAAACTCTTTAATGTGAAATATATCCGGTTAGGTAAAACTAAATATATAAAATACACTCTTGACGCAAGGAGTTATGTTCTTTGCAGCATGGAAGATTGTTCTTTTAATCAAATATCAGTAAAAAAAACAATGGTAAATTCAATAAAAATCATGATCCCAACAAACTTAACAAAGTTCTAACAAACTGTTACCGAGAAACATGCAGTCTCGAATTAATACACACATAATAATA
>NW_019416241.1:318802-349654 GCF_000390285.2 Anoplophora glabripennis
AATAATAATAATATCTCTACTCCTCATTCTAATTACGAGAATTAGCCCAGAAGTCGGAGACTTGTGCGGGAGAGGAGGCGGCATATTATTATTACGCAGGCCGCATTTGCGCCCAGGAACGACTTATGTTGGTAGGCCCTAACCACCATTCAGTGCAGGAATGAGGGAAACCTGGAAAACCTCATTAATTAGGGGGGTGGTCAAATGCCAACCGGTGTCAATCTCTCACATTGACCCAAGGCAACATTCTTCCACCCTACCATACCTGCACAGAGAGCGCCAATCCTCCGTACAAGTATAGATAATCTACGGTCACCGGCCGCGGGATTCGAAACCCGGGCAGTTCGACACATCGATTTAAGTACTGACGCCTTAAACCGTGCGGCTATCGACCGATAATGAACAAAATAAACAGAAAAATAAAAAATATATATTTAAACAGTATACTTCATTGCAGTAATGTTAAATTAATGAGTATATATGTAGTATTTATTTAATAGATGGGTAAAACTTATTTCTGAAAACATCTATTTCCGGTTTTACGTGGATTGCTTTAATTTTCTTTTTTTATTTATTCGAAATTTGATTTCTCCATAACAGAAAAACTTTATTTGAGTACAATCATCTCAAATATCAGATCAATATTAGCATATGTGTACGTCATACAGTTGTTTTTCCTATAAATTAATAGAATTAGAAAACAGTAACATAAATGTGCGAAATCTAAAGTAAATCTAAGATCAATTAGATTTTTTTTATTAAGTCAGAGACAAAATTATAACTATATAATTTGTTTGTATTGAATATTTCTAACTATTATATTCATTGTGAGATGCTGTTGACAATCATAACTGTTATTATTCAGTTGGTGCCAATCTAGAAAAGACTGGGATTGGGAATTTAAAAATAAATGAAATGTTGACACTTCTTTGTATTAAAAATACATTAGCAAGGTGTTAATAACTTGCGGCGATATAAGAATTTCTCAGGATAGTGTCACAAACACCCGCGTGTTAGTTACATAATTATGTTGTTCCGACTTCGCAAATTAGCAAAAATGATTTCTACAGTAGTGCGTAATAAGATTTTTTAAAACAATGCACAATGTAAATCCACTCTCTAAGAGCCGCTTTCGATAACTTTTAATGGAGATAATGTTATTAAATGATTAAAGTAAAATAAGCTAATGATTGATTTCATTTTACTGATTTAAATAATTGTGATAATGTCAACAAATCATATTTTATCAGTTGCATTAAAATATAAATTTATTAATTTATACGACAAATCTTTATATTTTTGCTTTGCTTGTTTATCACACTGAAAGAAGTCATCCAAGTGAGCCACTTTGCTAGGATAATTTAGTTACTGTTAGTAAAATACTTACAAGGACAACAAAAATATCATCTTGCTGAAACGTACCTATTTAACAGTTCATTTATACTTGATTCAATTGTCGATCTGTCTCAAGTTAGTTGCTCTGCCCGAGTAAGTAAAGATACGTTCTTGAAATTTATTCAGTTGGGAGTAGTGGTCTCTTATTTGTAGGAAATTAGGACTATGGCCTAGTGTACAAATACCTAGTGCAGCTCGCTTGGGATAACAAAAATTTAAAGCAAAACTTTGGAAGCGAGCTCTTTTTAGCAAAGCACATTTAGTTTGAGGCCAATTCAATGCAGATATTTTGCTACGATTAGCAAAACAAAAAATTTCTCTCAGTGCGTACTATCTCTTTTGAAACCAGTTTGCATCATCACTAAAGAAAGGATTTAATACGGCGAATTTATTTAATTTTAGCCAATTAATTCATTTATCTGTATTTGGTGATTTAAAGATTACTTTGGTGTTAGTAAGGTAGTTGTTATTTGCATGAAAATATTAAATATTTTGTTCTAAAAAATAATTCAAAAGCTGAAATGAATTAAAACATATGCACAATTAAATATTTATTTCTTTAGTACCAATTTTATTGGTATTCTTACATTCTATTTACACCATAAGGAAATATTGTCGAGAAAAAATATGTATAGGTACAGCTGTACATATTTTGTAAAAAAAATGTACCGATGTATAATAAAAAAAAATAAATTTTACACATATTCTTACAATTCTTAATGAGAAATTTAAACCAAAGGTGGGTTATCAAAGCAGATGAAAGAATTACAGTAGTTAGTGTAATAAAAGTGATAACAGAAAAAAATTAGAGTATTTTTTACTAAGTGAAAACCTATCTGTAATAATAAGTGCATACGATGACAAAATAAGTGTTGGTTTAGTATTATTTGCAGTATATTTTATGAAGTGCTTAACTAACTGGCAATTAGCAATGCATTTTATAAATTTATCTACACAGTTTACAAACAAATTGCACAAATAACAGGCTCATTATATGCAGTTATTATTGGTGAAGTTGAAAGTTTTGTTTATAACGAGTAGGAAAATATTTATTTGAACTATTATCACCAATTTACAAAACTGCGCCTTTAAAATAATGAATTAATATTATTAAATAATATGGAGCATTAAATGCAGTTCTATATTATAAAATTACTCTAAAATTCTGTTAACAAAGACAATTAAATTGTGAGCACAATTTCAGTGAGGCTTTCCAAACCTCATTCGGACAATGAACTACCAATTTCGTCCATAATAACGCACATTTGTACCTCACACTGTGCATACTTAGTAATGGTTAACGCTGTTTTACTCTAGTACATGCCTTGTTGACTGTTCCCAATTGCGCATATTTAATTTTAAGAAATAAAATTATTTCCTAAAAATTAATGTGTGTATTTAGAATTACAATATTGGTTTCAATCATCAGAATTAAATGATTCAAATTAACTGTACTGATACAACTGTTCGATAGGCACACAACATTCAAAATTTTTTGTGCGTAAATAATTATTTAGCTCCGGAAAGCAAATGTTTGGAAATGATATAATTATGTTATTCGTTTCTCATTGTAACAAAATTTTGGAAAATAGTTAATCATAGGTACTATATACAGGGTGTTCTAGAACGTCTGGTATATGTTATCGTAGTAAAGACTCATTCTCAAGAATTGGCAGGTACAATGACTTAAAGATCAAACTGAAATTGCAGTCAACCTATAAAATCAGTGAATACTTTGTTAAGTAGTAATGTGGATTGCAAGATAATGTATACGTTTAAAAAATATTTTTTTGTGCCGAAACCGCTCATTTAATCAAAATTCTACAAGAGACCCAAAAACTTCCAAATGGTATCACCTGTCAAATAAAAAATAGTTGTCATTATTGCCCGAAAGAGGAATATTTATGAACGGATTTTATCACCATACGTCAATTTTGTAGGAGTTGTAAGTTTTAAAAAACCATTTGTATAATACCAAAATGTGTAGATTGAAAGCAAAAGTCTACACCCAAAAATAATTAAAATCGAATAATACGTATTCGAGTTATTTACAAAATTCAAAAAATTTTCACGAACTTTTAGGCCATCTAGCGGCCAAACGAAGCGATTTTGCATATAGGTGAATTAGCCCAAATCTGCCTATTTTGAGTCCACGAATTTGTGGTTTTCCGTTGTACAAAAAATATTTGCCATTTTAGAAAAATTAAAGCTTCCTGCTAATTTTAAGCTAGATATTTCCCTCAATGTATACAATGAAACAATTTTCTTATACAACTGTTAATATTTTTGATTAATGATATGTATATGAAACTTTGTTAACTCTCCACAACAGTAATTTTTCCAGTTTTACAATGATGAATCATAGAAATATTGCTTCATTAAATTAATAATTTTAGAAATACTACGATTACTACTACAGACATTGATTCAACATTAATGGACATATCAATACATTGAAATATATGTAACAGCTAGCCACCATAAATTTCTGCAGTCAGAATAAGATGATTTAGATCATCTTACTTGCATGGAAAAGCCAAAGCCTGCTAAGACTACTACAAGTCTTACCATTGTGGTATCGGAAACAATCTCGGCAATCTATAGTGTTTTGTTGATACATACGTTTTAAAGACTCATATGCTAAATTTGATGCAAATTAATATTATATCTCAAAACTAAATAAATTTAAAGTGAAATCATTTGAGAGACATTTCTGCTTGTAGTTTATAAGAGTATTTAACTTTAACATATTACAAGTTGAGATCTTCGCAATTGTCACAGTGACATAAGAAAGCGGACATAATTACGAGTATTTTAAAAAATATATATATCCTAATTTGAATAACCATTACTACCTCGCATGGAATTCTTCACCAATGCACTCTGCGGCGTATTCTCATGAAATATTTGCATCTTCATGCTTACTTATAAAATTCAATTGACTCAAGTATTGTTGACAAACTAATACATCCACAACCTGTCACTGTTTGTGAAATATAATTTTGTGCTAACCTCTTGAAAGGCTTTTTCTGTTATTTATGTTGCTATGATGCTCAACAACGACATTACAAATAATGAAATAAGCTTTGTGGGTTTATCAAAAGCAAAGGTAGTCTACTATATTCATTAAACTCTTGCATTCTTTAAAATTGCATTAAAAATATATAGAAAAATTGCTGTTTTGACCACGTAAACATATTGCTTACATTACGTACATTAAGCATTGTGTAATTAGTTAAAATGTGTTTTCGTATGTGCTACATTTCAACACCATAATTGTTCAAATCGAATAATTGTTGACTGAATTTTTATTTCTTCAGTCTCTGCAATAATTTTATTTGCGAATTTTTTTTAACGGATGGTCGTAATATATAAACTTTTTTTTTCTTATATATTTCTCCTTGACATGAGAAATTAAATGTGTCGCCTTGAATTAATAAAAAAGTTACAAGATCGTTCTAGTTATTAGTAGGCCATACTGTAGCTACATGACTTTTTAAGAGATCTTTAGTCGTAAATAATTGTGGGAGTCATGATCACTCCGAGTGAAACGATGGTAATTAAAATTAATCGAGCAAATTCTCCCTTTTCATCATAATCTCTAAATCACAAACGTAATGAATTTTATTAGAAAGGAAATTATCTCACAAACCAATGAAAAAAGCCCTCTAATGATGGAGAGCATTTAAAATAGTTTGAGTTTATTTAATTGAAAATAGGTAAAATAGTACCTAAAGACAAAATAACTACGCTACAGGTTTTTAAAAAATATATATCTATTTATTAGTTTAACACAAAAGTGAAACTAAAATTTGCGTCATGACAAATATTGGTTTAAACACAGAACGTGGATTTACCTACGTTTAGAAAGTATAAAGAGCCAAGTTAAATTCATTAACAGGAAAACAGGCTACGAAATTCAATTACCAAAACAATTGATGAAAGTAATCGAGTTGCTTTTGTCATCCGGATATCTGATTTCTGATCGAACAACGGCTTCTTTCCGCATTACTGATTTCAGATGGCCCAGTTGCGATAATAATTAATCACATTACAAAGCAGTTATTATGCTATTACTTTTTTTATTGGAATAAGGGCTTAATTAGCTTGTACTAATGGGCTGTTAGAAATGACCTACTCAATATTTTTGGAGGGATGAGTGGAAGGAGATGAAGGGAGCTGATTATAAAAAGTGTACACTAAATCGACTATAGCATGGTATATCCGGGAAGAATGATTAAAACACACAAACAGGTGCCAATAACTTGTGCGTCAACAAAGTAATGTTTTTATATGAGCTCTAAAAGATTACATAAGACCATATTCAAATAGTTACTCCAATACAAAGCAAATAATATATTTTCGTAAGTGGGAATTTATAGTTTCGTGACAATACTACACATGAAAATTTAACTGCTTCATCTTGAATGTGATACTGACAATAGTTTCCAATATATTACCAGTGGCGGCTCGCCAGGTGACGCAAGTGACGCACCGCTTCACATAAAATTTCCGTTTGGTTGTGCAATTTAAAATTATTTATAATTTTATATAAATTTTATAATTTATTTTATATTGAAAATGTATTGTCTTTGTTTATTTTATACGCAGAAACAAACAGAATAGTTGTGCGGTGAACGCCTTCTAAAAAACATTGCCTTCGTTGAGCGCGAACATCAACCTCGTACCATACAACGTATAGTATAAGCAAGTGACGCGGATCGATATCAGTCTGTATTCCGCTTCTCTTCGTAGCATTGTTTACGGTGGTTGTCATGGCAACGAGGCGGCCAACACGTGAATAAACTACGTCGTGGGGGAACGAGTGACGCGGAAATTGAGGCAGCATTATAATCGTCATCGCCCATCGCCTACCTTAAATTAAATAGTTTATACGATACGTAGCCCAGTGCACGATTATAATGGTTCTTTGTTAATATTTGTTTTGTATCAATAATTGTACAAATGTATCCTATCTGGAAAATTGAGGACAAAAATGATTTTTTAAATTGCGAGAGACCTGTGCCTTTTCTCGATGTAGAAAAAAGGGAGAAGTCGAATGACAAAGTGTACGTTCGGAAGTTTCGGAATGAATGGTATTTGGAGTATAAGTGGTTGTGTGGAAGTGTTTATTTAACGTTTCTGTATGTCGTTTGGGCGTGTGGAATTTTGGAAATGTTACGCGAAGCTGTCGTAACCACGAAGCTTCTTTGGGACATATACGGCATGCGTTAATGTTCGCAGAAGTCCACAAGCCCATCTAATATTTCTATTTTTTATAAAATCTAAATGAAAATCCTTCTAGCGGACGTCAGTTTTTCGGTAACATTGCAAATGCATCTAAATATCTTCAGATTCATTTAAAGCCGTTTGACTTTGAAAATCTGAAAATTTTTGCCTACTGCGCTTTTTTTAGTCAGTCAATGAATATGCTTCACCTATTCTCAATGTCACGAACTGCCACTGTATGTTTACATATGGTATATAAAACAAAAACACACACTCATTCTTTAAAGTTCCTTAGTATACGTACATTACTATGCGCATAATGATATTTACTTTTATCTTATTTATTCATTAATTAGGAGTCCAATCATATAAACACAAACACTACCACTTTATTTTTCACTTTAAGGTGGCCATATTCCCGGCCGAGAAATAGTGAAATTTCTGGCGTTTTTAGGTACTGAAATCTTTAAAAGTAAAACGTGTAGAACAAAAGTAAGCACAAAAATGAAATCCTTGACGTTTTGTTTATTCATTGTTACCATTTAAATTTACTCAAATAAAATAATAACTAAAAAAAAAGCGTTTGTAAAACATGCGTTTGCTGTTATTCTAACCCCACATTTTAAGAATTATTTTCAGGTACTTATAAACAAAAGTAAACAATTTTATATGTAGGACTAAGCAAGTAAATGTTATAAGAATATTTATATGTGGAATTATATATAAAAAAGTTAGTATTTTCGTAGATTTCAGTACCTAAAACCTTGATGGTTTGATCGTTTTTTGCACCTGTTTATTCGTTTTACTGCGGCGTCTTTGAAAATACCCAGATGGCATGACATAACATTCCTATTATTTGATAAGCTTTAGATTATTCAGTTATTAAATGTTTGAAATTATTTGTCTTTGCGGAAAACGCTATTTAAAGAATATGGGGCCCTTACTGGCAAAATTCTGCTCCTGTAAATATTTATATTATAATTACTGTCTTCCAGAATTTTCTCTTGAATTTCTTCGCAGTTAAACATTTCTGCTTTATGTAGAGTGGAGTTCTAGAATAGTTTAGAAGGTAAATACCTGTATTAAAAACTATGTCAACAGGATAAAATTCTAAAAGTCGTTATTGTCTTAATGTTAGATACCAACCAAGTAAAGTTAAAAATTTCATTTCGACACTATTTTAGATATGAACATTTTAAACACTTTCTCCTAGAAATCTTTTTTTACTTCACATAGTATTTCGCGAACCTAGATCATAGGCGCCGTTAATAAGGGATACAGGAGGGGACAACTTTAAAATATCAAAATGCATAATACTTTAATTATGACAGACGTGTCACTTTGTCCTATAATTTAATTCCCTTTGACAAGTAAAAAGGTTTTCTTCAGTTTACATACCATGGATATGCCTATTAACTTTAGTAATATATTTAAATTAAGAAAAGGGACATCAGAATTAATTTTCTTGATTTTCACAAAACAGCATAAAAATTTGCCGATAAATGGAAATATGACCATTTGGGCCAGAAAACTACATATAAAAGTCATATTTGCTTAATACATACAACATTTTAGTTTAATATCAAATGCAATCCTTAAATATGGTAAAGAATACAAAATGCAAATAACTGAAATTTTAACTTTTAACTTATTTAGTATGCAGAATAAGGTTATATAAATATGTCATATCCTGAATTTCGGTAAAATGTCGGATACATCCATTAGCAGAAATGGTTCTTTTTGTAACAGTCGTAGATAGTTTTTAGTTAACCTTCTTTATTTGGTTGTGCACGAAATTATGCTTCTACAAATATTATTATTGTTCACTAAATCATATGACAACAAAGTACGAACCTGGAATGTACTATTTACTGTCGGACCTAAACATACTTTTTATTCTAACTTTTGAGAAGTACTAGAACAAAAAATTTCCATAGAACAGTACACATAATTATTTAAAAGAAGGAAAAATAATATTTAAAAGAACCTATATTTTAAAAAATTGAATTTCAGCCTGATTTTTACTAAATTTTTATTTATTTTCAATCCTTTAAGTATATTCACCAGTATTGTATAATTTTTTTAACTGTATTGTATACCAAGCGAAAAGTGCAATCATTATTTTGCAGTTTACTCAAAAATCTAAGAAAATACGAAATTACCTGATCTCCAACCTACTTAGGTATTAAAAAATATGCTTTGTTTCAAAAACCGTGCATTTTAATTTTTGTTTATATTAACTGTTTGGCGTATTTTTGTCTGACGAAAATCGTGGGACACCCTATATTTATCTAAATATATAATTTGCTTTTTTTAACCTAATTAGCGTTTATAAATCACATAGATACATCTAATTTCGATTTAATAAAGTCAAATAGTAATAATAGAGTGTAGTAATATTAAAGAATAATTTATGTAATTATAAGATATGCTTTTTCTTTATAAATAAACAAATTCCATCGCATTTTATAATGACTATAAATCTGGCGTACAAAGGAAATATTAATCTGCAATTTTTATTGCCACTGATAATTTAAGTGTAAATATATTAACTTTAAGTGAAACCGCTTTGATTAATGTAGCAATATTTACAACGTCTTGAATGACATTTATTAAATGTCTACCTAAATCCAAATTCTTTTAAAACATTTATAGGTATATAATAATGAAATATCATCGTTGTTAGGATTATGAACGGATTAAATTTATAAAAACAAAATAGTAAAATTATATTACGATTACAGACTCGAACTTTTTCTGCTATTTACGGAGACAAATTATACAGGAAAATGCATAAAAGCATTACTTTCTTTCTTTTTCCAAGAAGAAAGTACAAAACAGTCGCTCAATAAGACTAAGTAATATTATTTACAATAAAAATTTATCATGTCTTCAGAGAATGCTGCTTCCGTAGAGGTTATCCGATTTCTAATCGATTTTATTGATCTTGGAAAAGTTTTTTTGTTTTACATACGGATATCAATTATAATTTGGTCAAATTCTATATCAGTTTATTGGTCGAAAAATTGATGTTTGACTAAGTCAAATTGCACTCAAAGTTATAGTTATGTGAAGATTTTCAGAAAACTATAACTTTTATTTTGACACTGCCTTAATTTTTAATGTAGGTGCTTAAATGGGCAAAACTGTCAACGAAAAGGTGTATTGTATTTTTTACAAGCAAAGTGCCCAAATAGTGCAGTCAGTATCTGTTTTAAAAGTAGGTTGAATGGATGATTCATATAGTAACGATAATTTTTTTTTGGAAATAGTTCTAAATATTATGTAAAATGATAATTGCGATATGCGCCCTCGGAAAAAGTTGTGCATAACTGTTACCGCAAGAAAATGTAAAAAAAATAAAAAGGGCGCATTTTTCTCCCTTCTTTCATGTATAACTCGGAGAATATTGACATTAGAGAAAATTGTCAAAGGAAAAAAAGTTTCGTTTTGAGATTATCTAAAAAATAAAAGTGGTCCGAAATTTTTATGTGCATTATTTTTGCTGCAGTACAGTATATACCAAAAAAAAGTTCGTGAAAAAAGATTTTTTTTTCATGAATTTATTTCGGTTCTTGACTTTAGAGCAGCCGTCTAAAAATTGTGAAGTGAATTCACTCCACGCTCTTTGACTGCTCGATTCCGGTAAAATGTATCAATGCTTTTGCATCAACAGAGGTAAAATATATTTCCGATTTAAACAAATTTTCATAGTTATAAAGTCTTTGCTTCAAACAATCAAAATCACTTTTGATTGTTATTGTACAGTACGTTGTTTTACCGTAAACTCACTTCAACTTTGAGCTTTCATATCTTGATGAAGATTCATCATATCCACAAGATCAAAAGTGTAATTTTTTCGTCAATCCTTCCTCTATTTGATCCTATAATTACATTTGAAGAATATGCAAATACGGTAACTCTAGCTCTAAATGTTTATAAGTAGGTATTTTTTCGAAGAAATTTAAAAACAATTCTAATTGCTGCTGAAATGGTTTATACTGTATTGCAGCAACAATATGGCACATTTTTCACAATTTCAGACCACTTTTATTTTGAAGAAAATCTCAAAACGAAACTTTTTTTCTTTTGCTTTTTTTTTTTATTTTCATTTTTTTCGGGTTTTTCTAGGAAGGAGGGGGGAAAATGCGGGTTTTTTAATTGTTTTTTTTTTTACAATTTCTTGCCCTAACAATTATGCACAACATTTGAAGCGGGCGCATATAGCAATTATCATTTTACATAATATTTAGAACTATTTCCAACAAAAAATAAGTTACTATATAAAACATCCATCCCGAAACAGATACCGACTGGACTAAAATGTGAGTAGTTAATTTCTTTAATTATTTACAAATCTTATTGTTTGAAGATACTTTTTGTCTCTTGGCTTGCAAATATTAGAGTAGATGAGCACAAAAGAAATTATATTAAAACACGAGAATTCGAGAAATCAGAAACAGAAACCAAAAGAATAGTACCGTTAATGGAAAATTAAAAGAGACCGCGATTATTTTGCTGAACGGCGAAAGATGTGTTTCAAATTACTCCTTGTTGGTTACAAGATGAAGTAAGTAACATTATATGATATATCTAATTATGGTATCGGTCGATAGCCGCACGGTTTAAGGCGTCAGTACTTAAATCGATGTGTGCTATCTGCCCGGGTTTCGAATCCCGCGGCCGGTAGACCGTAGATTAGCTATGCTTGTACGGAGGATTGGCACCCTCTGTGCAGGTATGGTAGGGTGGAAGAATGTTGGCTTGGGTCAATGTGAGAGATTGACACCGGTTGGCATTTGACCACCCCCCTAATTAATGAGGTTTTCCAGGTTTCCCTCATTCCTGCACTGAATGGTGGTTAGGGCCTACCAACATAAGTCGTTCCTGGGCGCAAATGCGGCCTGCGTAATAATAATATGCCGACTCCTCTCCCGCACAAGTCTCCGATTTCTGGGCTAATTCTCGTAGTTAGAATGAGGAGTAGAGATATTATTATTATGGAAACAGACATAAACAAACATATAAACTGTCAAAAATATTTAAAAAGTCATTAGCAGCTCAAAGATGATAAAAGATTGACTTTCGAAACGTGAATAACTTTTTGTAGTGCGCGATATATAGTGATGAGTATTTCAGTATTTTGTATTTGTCTTTCAGCTAAGCAAAATCTGGTTTATAAAAATTTCATTCAAATGTATTGTGTTCGTTGGTATTTTGTTCTTTGTTAACACCAACGACGCATTTAAGATTCATATCTGTGCCAATTACATTCCGAAAGAATTTGACTTTTATTTTCTTCCTATTCATATAATCTTTAATTGCAGGTAATATGGTTTATGTGCTATAGTTGATTGCCCATCTTGAGTTATATGGTTTCTTTTAACTATTTAATATTCGATATTTTCACTAGTTGTCAATTTCACAAGGAATTTATTCTGTTTTATCTGTATTTAAACTACAATTAAACCTTAATCTGTTTCACTTCTAAAATAAGTGATTTTCACTCATATCTTTGACACTATAAAATTTTAAAATGTTATGATAAAACATACATGCCATAATTTTTGAGTATTTAATGCTTACTTGGTAAATTCTTTCAGACTATTTAAATATTTATTATTATAATTAGAATTTCCATCTGTGGCTTAATTTTTATTACCTACGCCTTTCCTTTAAAATGTGACTACGAAATTAAGATTTAAACATAAAGAATTGAGGTAATGTAATTAAAACAAATTAATAAGGGTTAAATTAAAAATGTAAATACTTATACCAAATATTATGTATTTTATTTAACATTATTTAACCTTTTTATTTTTTTAATTAAAGCAAAAAAAATTGTTAATGAAATGTAATACCGTCATAGTTTTTTTCTGGACATAGGCGACTTTCCTTGATTAAACATATCTACTTATACTGCCTTTGTACGTATGTTATGTATGAATATTATTTTAATATTCTGTTTCATTAGCATTAGCAAAGAGTACTCAGTATACAGGGTGTTCTCAAAGTTGAGTCATTTATTTTAACAGCTGGTAGAACTCATAAAGTTGATTTACCAAAAATCGTTTATATAAAGGTTGTCAATTAAAGTAATTCTTACCAATTAGGTATTTAAAAAAAATGAAATTTAAAAACTTTATAATACAAACCTGATTTATTGTCATTTTCGACCACTCCGTTGTAAAAACATAAATTGTTTGTTTACTACTGATACTGAGTATGTCTTTTTTGTAGTAGCAGTAATGCCGTACATATTTGTCGATACAGGAGTGAGAAACCCGGGATGCAAACCCCTATTCTGACCCTTATGGTTTCCGATCATTGAAAAATGGCCGGCATTGTTGCTGAAACATTATTTAACACGTTGACTGCGAGATAATCTCAATGTACTTTGTCCGTAACTGCGATACATATCTTCGGGGATATGTAACAAAACTTCTTCTGTGTACGGTACATATCCCTGGGGATATGTAATTTTTTTTTACATTTGACCCTCTATAAAATTGAAAATAACACATTTATTGCTATAAACTTGCATGTATCTGTAACTATATATCCTAGGATACTAACGTTTTCATTCGCAAAGAGTTTTGATAAGAAAAAAATAGAAAAATCATTATTTCTGGTTTGAGTATTATTTTGTACGATTTTTTTTGGTAGCTGGACACAATAAACTAGAAATAAGGAGCACTTCATATAAAGAATCGAACATAACCTCCGTGCAACAATAACACCTCCCTTCGGTGGTACGTGATATTGCTCACTATCGAATAAATACATATCCTAGGAGATATGTACCGCATATTAGTTATATTATACAGGGTGGTCCGAATTTTATGCAGGAAACTTCGAGGGCAGATAGATCTCTTTAAAATAATAGCAGTTCGCCTTATAAACATAGGTCTGGAACGGCCTCGTTTTAGAGATACAGGGTGTTGAAGTTGTTAAAAAAAATCGACTTTTTGTTTATATCTCCGTAATCTATTAACCGATCTCAATGAAATTTGGTACAGATAATGTATGGTAGTAGGTCTTGCATTCTCTAAAATATGAGCTCTAAAGGTTGAACCAGTGGTGTACAACTAGACAGGAGTCACCCCCTTTTTTATAAAAAAACCTACGCCACTGCATTTTTTACTAGTTATTGTAACGGATTTGTATTCTAATGCATAAAATACGTAAAAAAGGTATCTTCAACTTTTTCCCTAAGATTCGCCGTTCTCAAGTTATTCATACCAATACAATCCCCTTGTGCAGACACTTTTAACCATAACGTTACAAGAATATTTATGTTTATGCTTAAAAGTATACATATTTATAAGCACATCAACAAAATTCTCTACACTTGTTTCCACACCACCTGTGAGATAGACTTCCTGGTGCCTTTTAGTTTACCCTGGAAGCCCCTAATCCACTATCTTTACAAATAAGAACAATTTAAGTAAATCAAAATAATAATAAACGTACATTTACCAAAGAATAACTAAACAAGAAACAAAATTAATGTTACATTTTTACAACAATTATTCACAATGCAAACCACCTCGTCCACCTACGCGATAAGAAATAAAATATTATTCTTAATAAAAAATATCTAGTTACAGGGCTTAATAACCAACCCTGAAACAAATTCATTGTTGTCAACGTAAACAGCACTGTCAAAGTATTGTAGTTATTAATAGGTACATTATGCCACGAACCTTTACTAACGAAGAATATGCAGATTTTCATTTTATTTATGGATTTGCTAATGGTAATGCTGAAGAAGCTGTACGTGAATATCGAAGACGATACCCCAACAGGCGACAACCAAACGCCAATGTGTTTATTGAAACTCATCGTCGCTTTCGTCTTTTTGGGTTGAAACAATATTTGGAAAATCACGATCGACGCAATGAAAGGCACAGAAATGAAATTTTAAGAGCATTTGACGATGATCCTCGGCTAAGTACAAGAAGAGCGTCTCGGCAACTTGGGGTGAGCAAATCCAAAATTTTAAGAGTTCTACATAGGGATGGCAGAAATCCATACCATTTACAACCTGTGCAAAATTTACTTCCGGAAGACGCAGAGAGACGCCTGAATTTTTGTCAGTGGTTGTTAAATAAGTCACAATATAATCCAGAATTCTTATTAAAAATACTTTGGACCGATGAGGCTATGTTTACAAGGCGAGGAGTAGTGAATTTTCACAATTTGCATATTTGGTCACAACAAAATCCTCATGAAATTCGGAAAAGATCTTTTCAACACGAATTTTCTGTGAACGTGTGGCTCGGAATAATTCGCAATAAAGTTTGTGGACCTTTCTTCTTACCACCCCGTCTAAACTCCCAGTCATTTCTAAACTTTCTGGAAAACCATCTATTTGAATTATTAGAGGATGTTCCATTAAATATACGACAAGATAGCTGGATACAAATGGATGGTGCTCCTGCGCATTCTGGGAGAATAATACAAGAATGGCTTCATGAAAATTATATGGAGCGATGGATAGGTAGAAGACCAAATGCCAATGTCAACCATAATGGTGCAGAGGGTCCAGTGTCTTGGCCAGCCAGATCGCCAGATCTAAACCCCCTGGACTTCTATGTTTGGGGTTATCTGAAAAGTAAAGTTTACTCTACTCCAATAGAGACAATACCACAATTACTACAGCGAATAGAAGACGGCTGTAATAAATTAAAAGAAAACCCCCACATGATATTAGCTTCAATTAGTTCCATTAATAGAAGATGTCAGGAATGTATCAATGTGGGTGGTTCGCATTTTGAACAATTGTTGTAAAATTAATTTTGTTTTTTGTTTAGTTGTGGCTTGGTAAATGTATTTTTATTATTAAATGTAAATGCATTTTTATTATTATTTTAATTCAAATTATTCTTATTTGTAAGGATAGTGTATTAGGTATTAGGTTTCCTTTAGGAATCTAAAAAGCGCAAAGAACACTACCTCACAGGTGGTGTGGAAATGAGTGTAGAGAATTTTGTGCTTACATATTGCACTTACTTAAGTATAAACATAAATATTTGTGTAATATTATGATTAAAAGTGTCTGCCACAAGATCGTATTGGTATGAATAACTTGGGAAAGATAAATCTTAGGAAAAAAAATCAAGTTACCTTTTTTACGTATTTTGTACATTAGAATATAAATCTGTTACAATAACTTGTAAAAAATGCAGTGGCGTAGGTTTTTTTATAAAAAAGGGGGTGACCCCTGTCTATTTGTACACCACTGGTTTAACCTTTAGAGCTCATATTTTAGAGAATGCAAGACCTACTATCATACATTATCTGTACCAAATTTTATTGAGATCGGTTAATAGATTCCGGAGATATAAACAAAAAGTCGATTTTTTTTAACAACTTCAACACCCTGTATCTCTAAAACGAGGCCGTTCCAGACCTATGTTTATAAGGCGAACTGCTATTATTTTAAAGAGATCTATCTGCCCTCGAAGTTTCCTGCATAAAATTCGGACCACCCTGTATTACTTCTATGCGATACATATCCCCCGGGATATGCATATTGACAGCAAGGCTAATATTTAAAAATTGGAAGCCTCATTCAAAAGCTATTTGATTCTTTGAAATCGGTCAAAAACTACAGATTCTGCAACTTCCACAAGATACAGTAAAAATGTGACTATATATTTTTTATAATGAGTACATACCCCCCGAGGTATGTACCGCAGTCAAAGTGGTAAGATGTAAAATAATTTTTAAGTAATATGCCGTTAAAAAACCGTAGGTCGATATAAAAATTATTAATTTTATAAATTTGAAAAGCGTACCTATATATTAATATTTTTTTCGCAACACTTAAAGTTGTTTTTGTAACAAATGCACTTTTTAATTATTTTTGTTAATTTTAAACATATATTGTATGCCAATGGCTTCATCACAATTTTTGCATAAATAAATTGTTCAAACAATTGTAACAGAAGTTGTTAATAGGCAAATGCGAGGGTAATGTTACTTCAAAACATATATTATATCACTGATTTAAATGTAAGTATTTATATAGGAATTCTCATAAATATTAAGTTAAAATTAATTGTTTACTATTATATTTATTTAAAAATAATACTTTTTTGCACGTCATTAAAATTCTAAATATCTCAAAATATTTTCTCGATTCTCTATACACATTTTTTTTAAATCTTAAAGACAATGCCATCATCGGTATAAATGAAATTTCTCTTGAAATTAGGATAAAACTCATTTTGGATTTAATAATACAGTTTCGGAGAATTGATCCAACGAATATGTACGGCATAGCAATTTTCATTCTTTATGTTATATTTCTGATGAAAATTTGTAAATGCCGTATAGTTATTACTGACCTAAAAATGTAGTAAAAATTTAATGAAAAATATTATCAGCTATGTAAAATTCACTAGTTCAAAATGTACCTACGGCATTGTTTTTTTTTTGTTTTTGGCTGGTTTGTGAGGGAGGTTAAGGGTGGGGGTGGCGTAACAGTACGTTCATGAACTTTACCTTCCTTGCAAATGGGTGATATCGCTATTCGCACTGCATTTTTGTTCCATCGACACATGTGTCTGAAATTCTAAAAAAAGGAGTAAGAGTGACCAAAAACAAACAAACTAACCATTTGCCGGGGTTTTTATGATCAGAACTTTATTCCGGCGGCCAAAAATAACTGATATCCATAATACTTTTTAACTTTGACCGAGACCACTTTTTAATGTAATTAGTAGGTGGTCTTTTTGAGTTGAATATTAGTTCATTCATATTCATATTTTTAATAAGCATTCCATTTCCCTGTACTGCAACAAATGTTGATCTGAACATTTTTTTATGGATATGTTCATCAGATTTATTGAAAACATTTTAGTTTTCCTAAAAACGAATATTAATGAACTTGTTTAATTGATTTGTATTTATACTTTAACGGTTTAATGGATATTGCAGCAGAAATGTGAAATTTCAAAGAAAAAATCTTATTGTTTCATATAATTATGTAAAATAACCTAAATTCAATTATTAATGTTTGTTGCGTTATGGTAAAGCCTAAGGTTGCGTATGGTTCATTGCTCTAGTATACCCAGTCATTTACTGATACCAATAGTGTAGAGAAAGTGCAAACGTTTTTATAAGGTACTTATACTTCAGGAAATACCTATAATATACAACCGGATGATCGCTTTGTTCGCTGTAAAGATCTGTGTATTGAATTTGAAATAAATGCACTGCATAGCAGACTAATGGTCGCTATAATAGCAATATTAACATTGAGTTGTAAGATTTTATATGATCTGGCATAACTCCAATATATTGAAGTCAATTTTCTATTTCTCTAAGAAACAGTCCTTGCCAATACCTACTTGTAGAACTACCAGTTATAATGATGTTCGTGTTTCGGGTTATGATAATATTAACTGTCTGATAATAATATTCTGAGGCTTCCTGTATTTTCACTTTTATTTTAGTTCTTTTTTATTTAACTGTTAATTTTTTAATTACTATTATTTCATTAAGTTGTTTTAAACATTTTTTATATTTACTGTGCTTTTCACAAAACTAAGCTGGGAATTAATTAAATTAAATAAATGGCAAAATAAATGATCAATCCAATCAATACCAACATACAGAGGGAACTGTGAAAATTGCTTGGGAATATATTTCATTAACAATTTAGGATAAAAATTGTTAATTATTACATATAATTCATTTTAGTCATTGTGCATATGTGGTGATTTAATACTTAACCTGTTTCTACGAATCTTTCTGAAACATTGAGAGAACAATGAAATTATTCTTGCTTGGACACCAATATTGCAAAAGGGATATGTCACTTTAATGAGAAATGTTATTAAAAGAAATATGTAAATATTGTTCAGAATTTTAAGAGATTATTATTACAAAAAATATAAACAATTCTGTTGGTCATACCTGTTATAATTCCTCACTGTCTTAATGAAATTTTAATTTGTTGTTGCGGTATTCACTGGTTTTAATACTTTCATTAACAAAAATTCTTTCCCTACTAGGCTAAAGGACATTTAAATTTAAGATTAATTGAGTAAGTAAATAAAATTATATTATGCCTTTTCTGAATTGTAAATTTTAATTTAGGATAAATTATGATAACAAAGAGAGAACAATATCATTTTTTGGAACTACACAATTGTTTACACATGTAGGCCATTGTAACGGAGGTTCTGATATATTAGAAATGCTTAGAAATATTTGCAAAATGTAGAATTTATAAAAATAAATAGATCCAATTTTTGATTTTCCTACACAATCAGAATGTACAGCGAGGAAATATCTTATACACAATAACTTCTAACGATTCGATTTTATATGGTTTTGGCAATATATCAGATCCTAATTTGGATAAGAAGCCATTTGTATGTTGAAAATATAGTCTATGGTCAAGAAATTAGCCACCACGAGGCCACAAAAAATATGTCTTCTGAGTTCCATGAAAAAGGTATGACAGAAAGAAATAAGTGATCCTATTTGACTGTTATTTCTTCCACACAATACTGAAGTCTATGACTGTAACCTAGAAATATGTTTTATATTACTTTTCTAAACTTCAAAAGTTTTTCAAATGTTTAGTATCAAGAATTTTTAATAACATTTTTAATCAATGTGTTATACCTATATTGTTAACAATATATTTGCATAAGTTTTTATATGATTTTTTTACAAAACTATTCTAGACTGGATAATTTCTACTTAAATCTCAAATTTTTTCACCTGAAGAGAGATAATTAAATCCCGAAAGCTCGAGTAATAAAAAAAGTTCATTTCTGTATCGTCGCTCTGATTGCATACCCGACCAATATTAAAGATTTCGTTCTTTAACTTAGACAGTCGTCTAATTTCTCACAACTTATATAATATATAATATGACGAAAAATAAGGCAAACATTTACACAAATTAATCCAAATATGTACTCATCTTTTGAAATAGTCTTTCATTCTTTAGATAAGTGACTTTCAGAAATAATATTTATGTAAAGCATTATACAGTTTCCAATCAAACAGAAAACTAAATCACATGCCTCTGGATGCTAAAAACTTAGATTGGTAGAATCTACACGGATTTTAAGTTCATGGCAATAAAAAATACTTTTGTTTGCGTGAGCAAAACATATTAAATTTAATAGAGACAAGTTTAAATATGATCTCCCTAGTATTTATAGACGTGTTACAATATTCAAATATTCAGAAATAAAGGTTGATCGTATACATTTCTCTGTTCTTATTTATTTAGTATATTTCTTTGCTATTAAAAATAGATTGTAAATTTTAATATATTTCCTCAACGCTAAATCTTGAAAATATAAACAATACAATAAAAATGTATGAGAACAAGTAATAGTATGAAAAACTAAACAAATTTAAAACGGTATTCACAGATTTTATTTATTTGGACAGCTTTACCTTATTTAAAATAAAATTTAAATAAATTTCTGGATTTGAACTAAATATTCTTATCCATGTTAATGGAAACTTCTTTTTTATTTTGACGAATTCTGCTCTCAAGATTAGCTTCTGCAATTCGGGATTTCCTGCATATTTAGGATGTCAGAAATTTAGATATCGAGGAACATTGTTTATAACTTCATGTCAAAGATTTTTTAGAAAAAAATTTTGAATTTGTTTGAATTAACTTAATATCTTTGCAATAGAGCACAAAAGAATTAGATAATTATGTCTGAAATTCGAGGGTTATTAAAATTAAATATTAAAAAAAAATCAACAAAACAATATATGTAAAGTATATTGTAACATTCAAACCTCATATCAGAACGAAATAGTGTTTGAAGGAATAGAAATAGACGAATCAGTATCTCGGTAGACTTTAAGTCTCCCCAAAATCACCGGCATCTTAAGATGATGTTTAAATCGAAGATCGAACACTAAAAAGCATTAGACCATAATGAATTTACAAAATTTACACATGGAACCATTTCAAAATAACATTGAAAGATATAGGTAAGTCCTTTGCCGGAACATTACGTAGAATTTCATGCACTGAATGTGATATCTTTGGTAATTTATTATTTCAAACACAACACGTAATTTTTCACGTTATTTGGGGACTAAGTATTTATATTTCGAACAATAGAAGCGTTCTAGAATGGAAAATAGGAAACTAAATTTGTTTACGATATTATTGACGAAGGCTGACTATAAGTTGTCCTCCAATAATTTAACAACAAAGACTGCACCCAGATTATGTAATAAAATGATTTTGTCTCAATATAGTTTTTTCTAAGAAAGTGACTCAACATTTTACAAAAATTTGTATTATTTTATTAAAATTATTGACACGTTATTGGGACAATACACCGTTGTTTTCATTACGTACCACCATATACAGGGTGTCTCAATGTACTTTGCATATGGAGCTACCGCAGTTGCCATCAAAATAAACAGATTTATATCCCAAATTGCTTCGTTTAGCCACCAGAGGTAATTTTTCTGCTTGTTATGATTTTTTTTTAATTTCTTAAATCATCCCTTAACTTCTAGAAACCCTAACTCTGTTAATTTTAATAGTAGAAGAAAACTACTCTTACTTTTATCTCTACAACTTTTATAAGAAACTTTTTTTTCTAGATTGTTATCTTGAAAAACCCCTTTATTTTATCTTTTTTTCGCCCCTGGTTGTGAAAAAATATTACTGTCACTTATTGTTATTATATACCTCAAACTAACTTATGTCAAAAATTCAGGCCAGCTGACTAAAATTCGACTTAAAAGCCCATTTAATTGGACTAAAAATAATGTGCATTTGCCTTAATTTAAGGCAAATCCAGTAAGCATTAATAATAACGGTTCGTTTTAAAAATCATTATGTCAGTATTACATATAACGCTGGATTGATGTTTTTGTTTTTTTTATGACTGATTGAAGAAGTTAAAGAACTGTATTTCATATTGACGCGGTTTTTGGTGTAAAAGTACGAACCTCAAAAGGAAAACTGGCCTGCTTTCAAAATCTTTAGAAAAATCATTCTACATTTTCAAACGAGTCAAGTTTTCATGGGAACACACGGTATAAACAATAATGATTGTCAATATAAGAAATCACACTTCACCAATTTACAGGTATCATAAACCGAAATAGAGAAAGGTTAATCTAAAGCTCTAAATAATCAAAACAAACGTCACAGTTGTAGAATTGCTTTTTACGTCGCCCTCATGTTATTATAATTATATTAGCTACACCGCTTTTTTATTTTACCTTTTACTATCTATAATTAAAGCTGGAGCAGAACTTAGATGATATAACAGTTTTTTTGTACTATTTAAGGAAACAGCCATTACTTGCCATAAAAATAAATTGTATTTAAATACAATAACTTGTAAAAACCTTAATTGTTGTTTAACCATAACTATTAAATGGTTTTATAGGATACTATTTATGTGGTAAAGTTATTTTTTAAACAAACTACCTACTACTTACCTTTACAATGACTTTTACTGTGCTGCCTAAAAAAATAAGATTCCAGTCCTTTGACGTACTTACACTATTTTAAAACTTTACACATTGTATGACATGCACACACAAAAACTAAAATACACACATCATGTGAAGCAATACAATGCTGCACTGAAGGTGGTATATTTGTATGTTCAGTGCCTTTGATGGTTTTTGTTTACTTTACCGTTTTTACTTCAGTTTTTAAAACACTTCACGTTTATTTACATTGAAGGGACATTGTCTCAACCACACCATATGTTTTTAGAAATATTATTTCTTTATAAAGATAATATTATTAGTAAAATGCCCAATCGAAGTGGATATAAAAGCGTAAAGGGATTAACTAGATTACTTTCACTTAGAATAGACCAGTGTAAATTAAAATATCTAGTTTAGTGTAACTCGAATATTAAATATAATAATCATGTGGGCCATGTAAAGAAAATATTTTTAGCTTTACAGGGTGTTCCATTTCGCGTGAGCGCTACATAACTTTGTTATTTTAAATGAAACACTCTGTATATTATTGCGTTTTTGAAATCCTTGGTTAATATTAGGTAGAGTTTATTAAATGTACATGTTTCAAATTTACTGTTTTCGAGATAATCAGTTGTTTTTGAAAAAAATCACGATTTCAGCTCTCTAAATGAGGTTAGATAGCTTCTAAACCGTAAGAGTTAGAAACCTGCAGTTTTCACAGTTCGTTTTACTCTATCTTGTCATCTGTGAGCAAAACATGTATATTATTCAGACTCGGAAATACTAAGACCTACATTTAATAACCTTACGAGTTGAAAAAAACATTTTTTTTTTCATATGGAATGACCCATATTAATTGTCATGGGTGAATGCAAAATTGAATGCCCTTTGGACTGATATAAGGTTGTCCATACTCATCTCTAGCAGTTTTCCAGAAAAATCAGATTATTTTCTAAAGTCCGAAAAAGTAGCGTCAAGAAGGCCAACAACAATCTTTGTTAATTTTCCTAGGAGACTTGATATAAGGGTGTTACATTTTTAAATATAACACTCTACGTAAATGCGAAAGATAAAATATAATAAGTTTTTTAGTTTTATAAGGTTTAATAACAATTACAATCACTTTAGGTTTATTAAGGATAATCAAATAAGTACAAGCATATAATTATTAAGTCGGCATCCTTAGATGTTTCATTCAATGAATTAAACGATCAACCAAAATATCTCTGAGAATAAGAATGTAATTATAGGTACTTATATTTTACCAATTATTTCTTCTGGAGACCAGCGGCATCGACTCACAAATCGCATTAAAATATCTGATGAATTTCAAGGATTATAGCTTGACAATAAAAGCGAAGATATTTTCTCTTTTATGATAACCGAGATGAAAAAAGCATATCTATTGTAATTCATTCAAGCTTCACAAACTTTACTCTATTTAGAAGGTTGCTAACAACAGTAGTATTGGATTTTTTTCAGTACCTAATCACTTTCATTGTCAACCTTGATCATTTTAATTAAATAAAATATAATAATGATAATGATATTTACAATCTTTGAATGGTTAAGTATAAACACATAATAATGCTGTTATTCTTATGAGGTAGCAATTCTATTAATATCCTCTAACTTTTTAGTAAACATGGGACGCATTATTTTTAATATGTGGGACGTTTGTAGGATATGATGTCAAACTAAGTTCAAAGATTGTAATTTTAAATAATATTTTTTTAAAAGATATAATTCAGAAAACGCTTAACAAAAAGATACGCAGGGTACAAATGTTATCTACCAAATATAATTTCCAAATTTATTATTTCCACAACTTCTTTTCTCCCCTTGTCTATGAAAATGAGAGTGTCTTATTTAAGTTTAAAAATTATTCGAAATATTTAGACAAATGGAAAACATGTCAAGAATTTGGATATGAAATTTGGGAAGAATTTAAGAAAGTAAGTTTTTGGATTCAAATAAGAGAAAGTAGAAGAAGAAAAAGAGAAATCACATCTACGCAACAGAAAAGAAACCAAATCCAGACAAATACAAAAAAATAGTAAAAGTGGAGAAAGATTTTTACAAAGATCAGTTTAAGAAAGAAACAAAAAGATGATGAATATGAAATGGGAGAAGTACAAGCAGCACATATTGAGAAATCTAATAGAATGATTGCAGCTAAAAGCAGCCTTCGAAAGAAAGAGCAATGATATGAAAATGTGCGAAGGAAAGAAAAACTTCTGTTAATGTTAATAGAAAGTACCTATAAAATAGTTCAAATAACAGGAGAAAAGTTGGAAGAAATCTATTGAAAAAAGGTATTAAACAAAGGAATAGTTCATTGTTATTCATAATAGTTAATGAATAACACCAGAATACGAACAGACAATAATCGGACACCATAGATAGAAGTTCTGGTGATCGTAGATAATATTGTGTGGAATAAATAGAACAATTTAAAATGGAAGGCAACACGGAAAAAGTAAAATAATGGTAACAAACTCATAATAAGGTAACAAAACAAGGACAAAATGCAAGGAAACTGAATTGGAGGTAGCTACAATCTGATTATCTAGGAAACATCATTATTGACGAAGAAAAAAATAGGAATGAAAATAGTAAATAGGGCGAAAAATTGAACCAGGCTCTACTGTTCAGTGCACAAAAGACTAGGAAATAGGGAATGCAAGAAAGGAAACTAAAAATATATAATACGACAGTTATACCAACTATCTATGAGATAGTGAAAGTAGGACAGTACAAAAGAGACACAGAAGTAAAATAAATTCACTGGAAATGCGGCATTTGAGAATAATAGTTGGAAAGATAAGTAGGACAGAATGAAAAACTAAACAATAAAATAATTATTAAGAAAACAACCAATAACCAATAAATTATCAAAGAGGTAACTGAAAACTAACATGAACATTTGATAAGGATGGAACGAAATAGGAATATAACACGAATACAGGAACTAGATATATAATAAAAAGGAGAAGACTAAGGTAGATAATGAAGAAAATGGGTCCAACAAATACCAAAGACGTAGAGAAGAAGTATTTCATTAAAGATGTGTAAGCAATAAAAATAGAGTGTGAGTGTATGCAAATATAGGAAACTAACACAAATCCGTTGCTCGATAAGATAAATGATGATTTTTTTTCATAGGTGTAGTTGGTTGGAAATACCAAATGTACCAAATTCCCTTAGCTGAAAAGCGTTGTTATAAGATCATTAAAAAACTGATAACTTCGAGATCAGACAATATCGTTGATATTGATCTTTCGAAATAATAAAGCATCCCTTCAATTGTTTGCTCATAATTTTCGGGTAACCTGTACAATTTCTCGAAAATACCAAGGGTTAGTTTTAGATAAGAACCTTGTGTTCCTATATATTTTCTTAAGTGTTTTAAACGATAAAAGTAGAAAGGTACTCGTGCATATAAAATCAAGTAAAAGTGAAAGAACCCGTGACTAACAGAGACCGAACCGATACTGACCTAGATCTCGAATAGTCTGGACTTGCTAAGCCCGCAACTGCCTAGAACGTTTGCACTTAATTTAATACATGTTGCTATTCTGATAAATTCCGTTAGACATCTTTTACTTGATAAAAAAAAAATGGACGAATTAACAAGTTCAGTAACAGAAGCACAAATTAAGCATGAACTGCAGATTCTTTGTCTTTTTTTTCAAATATAATCAATCAGGGATAAATGAGATAAAATTTTATAATTTTCATTTGTATACATTTTCTTTTATAGCACTGATGAAGGAAGTTGAAAACTGTTGCGTAGACATTTTAAGTGGCCCAATCAAATATATCCAATATTCAACTATAGAGATAGACGAAAGTTTTTTCTACATAAAACAACAACTGCGTACCATGTTAAGAAAAACTTTAATTTTTTTCCTTTGATTGATATGGAAATAAAATAAAAAAGATTAAGTTTGTACTCCTTGAGGGTTGCAAAAATAAAACGCTCATTCAACGGTACAAATAAAGTATTTTTATTGAAAACTAAGCTTGTGAAAAAAGACGTGTTGTCGGTTCGAGTGTTTGCTGGAGAGTCGTCTTGGCGTGGAGTCGCTCGCAGAAGTACCTGGTCCTTGGCGCCAATCTGCCGGGGTCGTCTTCCGGGAACCCTGGTATGTCCGGGCGTAGGGTGGTACTATTGATGTTGTACTTAAAAATAGGTCACTTGCAAACATGTGTACCCACACTCCCTTTAAAAACCTGTATCATTGGTTTTATAAGCTGCGCTGACATATCTAATGCCTGCATACAGAAAGGACCCTAACTGACGACTCTTACTTACCAAGCCATCATATTCTGAAACAACAGCTGATATGAGATAGTTGCACGAAAGAGGTAGCTACATCCAATCAAGCTGTATATCAAGACAGGTTTCATTCTTTGTGTTAATATAGAGGATTCTTACTATTGTCATAACCCATTCATTATTATAATAATCCCTAACTTATTCAGATTTATAGTGTTCTCTATAACAACGCACTGGAGACATATATTATTTAGAACGCTGTACTAAGTTAAAAGAAAAATCACATTTTTCATTGTTATCATGAGTTTGGTATTTTCAGGGTCTATCAATTACTTGCACAATTATAAAGGCAATTTCAATATACCGAAATCATAACCATATAACCTAACTTTGCTGTGTCATTGTCTCATGATGTTTATATTTCCAGTTCCTATTTTGTTGATTATATGATCTCTTATTTACTTTCTTTATTGTGATGACAATTATTAAACCTGTTTGAAGTTATAATGTTTAATAAAATTTACTCAACGATTTAAAAATATCATAAATAAAGATAACTGGCATCATTAATTTCAGACAATATCGATAATTATGTTCTGTCCACAATGTAACTGCTCAACCATAAAGTTGACCAAATTAACAATATTTTTGTTAGTGATAAATAAACCATTGATACCAAAACTATACTTTTTTTTAATTACTATTAATTTCCATTTCGTTGGTGAAATAATCTATAGAAATTATGATCAACTGGTTATTCTGGTTGTTGATGTTTGCGAATGAATAGCTTCCATATAGGTAGCTCTAGCACCTCGTCCCAACTGAAATTATTACGATTCTTCTGAATTTCTATTGCCCCTCCTCCTCAATTTTGGTCAAAATGGAGAACGAATAGATAGGTCTCAGTAGGTATATGAAAAGATCCAACAAGAAACAACACAATCAGGAAAATTGAAAAAGAGATGGCCTCTGCGTGTATGTACCTTATTTCGAGTGATTCAAGAGCACTTTATTGTCTTCTAAAGGTTTACAACCTGAACTTTACCACTTCAAACAATAGTGAATGCAGTTGGATCAGCCACCCACCCTCACCAAATTGGAGACTTAGTTGGAAAGGAAGAAAAACAGCGTGTCAAAAACCTGGACAATTTATCTACACGTTCAAGAGAATTCAACCAAATCCAGATATATGACGTTGTTATTCACAAAACAGCTCTTCAAAGAAGCATTGGAAGAACTAAATACATCGAGAGCTCATTACAGAAATCAAAGATGAATATCTTGGTAAACTTGCCAAAATTGTACAGATAGGGATTAGTTTTACAAACAAATTGAAGTGGCAGCTCTTGAGTTGACACTATGAGGAATATCTAGTCTGTGAGAGGAAAGCTCTGAAGTTCGCAACACAAGTCAAAATGTTGGTTCAGATGTGTGGGTGATGCATTTATTGTCTGGCCCCATGGATATAACAACATAAAAGGATTCAATGGAATACATCCGAACATCAGGTTTACAAGAGAAAACCAGAATATAAAATAATTACAGACAATACGAAGTAGATAGTAATAACGAACTACTATTTGACATTGATTTCTAATCCAAAATTTCATTTCCAAAGTACGTAAAAAGTGTTTGTTTTATTTTGATAATTCAAATCTTTTGTGGGCCATGCATGACAGCTAAAATTTATTATCGACTTACCGCTAGTAGTGGTAAGTGCAACAGTTGCAACCTTGCTCATGGCCTATAATTTTGAAGGCTTTTTAAAATAAAATTTGTTATTTAAATGAGGTATATTCAAATCGACACATTTATATGTATATGATGGAATTCATAAATGAACTACTATGGACTACTCTGGGCTTACCCACAAACATGTCAATTGAAAAATCAATCGCGTGCCGTCATAATGTATTTGTTTAAGGAAATAATACGAGCTAACAATAAAGATATTCCTATTAAAAACCATTATTATTGGTAAGTCAGTGGTTAAATATTTGCTATAATAGTGAAATAAACGTTTAGGAATACATAAAATTATGGGTATTTAACGCAATTTTAGTAAAACATGTAGACGTTTAAAATATGTAATTAGGTATGTAAATGAGTTTCCAAGAATAATGTAAATTTTTAGGAAATATTACAATGTTCATTTCTTAAGTACAGATTTCCAAATAAAAATTATTCTACGGCGGTGTAATAAATAATTTATGACTAATATTATTTATTCAGCATTGTTATTGTTTAATACTTAAAGAGAACAGAATGTGGTAAAGCTAAATCTATAGTATCGGTGTTCATATATTAAAAAAATATATGTAGGTATATTTTATTTTCTTTTTGACCTATAATTTAAAAATTTTTATTTGTCCATTTCATAGTAGGAATACTTATGTGGCTGAAAGTACAGACAAGGAAGTTAATTATTCGGCGGATCAATCATTGCAAAATATGGAGATTTGAAAGAATTATTAACTTACTTAGAACTTTGATGTAATTGTAATCTACAGGGAATCAGAATTAAATCTCAATTGCATCATCTAACAAACGGATGAAATATATATTTAACTTTAACATTAACATCTGTGAAAGTAAGAAAAATAAAGTCATTGTTTAAAAACAAATACAGGGCTTCCCAAAAAGTTAATCTGTAATATTGAACATAAATTTTGCCAAACATGTACCTATGAATTTGCATTTTGCTGCACAAAAGCGATCTTATAGAACGAATTGTTCAACTTGAACAGGAAATGTAGGAAATAAATCGAATATTAAATGTAAGAAAAATCCTAGTATTAAGAAAACTCACGTAACTGATTATATGATCCTCTTAAATCGTAAGTTCGTCAGAAAAATTTCGCAGAATACAGTTTCTCTTTGAATAATACAAAAGAGGTAAAAACTGAATCATCTACCACAATTACTAACCTACATGTCATACTCTGAGCTTTATCACAAAATTACCTTGAATAATGAGTGTCTTGAGTCATTCAATTATTTCAAAGTGTACATTAATAAAAATAAATAATAAGGTCTCGAGGAGCATAACGAAAGTAGTTCAACCAAAACAAAGGAAATGAAAATAAAAGATAATTCGCCCGTTCCTGCTGGTTTTTACCACTAAATGAATTAAAAGTAAAATTTTGTCTCATTTTTTAATTGAATAACACGCCTGTCTTTACATACATACTTGTATGTATACAAAGTCGAGTACAGGACAGGGTTTCAATGCAGGCCAATCCCAACACAGCGCAGTGTCGTTGGAATTGTATGGGCTTCAAATCGGTATAGACAAAAAAAAACGAAGAACAAACCATGGTTCAGGTGGAAGAGGTTTATTTATATGATAATGATAATGATAACGGTATAGACAAAAAAAACGAAGTACAAACCATGGTTCAGGTGGAAGAGGTTTATTTATCCTTTTATGCGGTTTATGGCCCATGCCATTTATCGTAGACGATGTCGATAATTCATAGTTTTGACTTATGACATCCTGCTTGCCTTTTCAATAATAATGTACAAAATTTTGTAAATTTAAATATATGAATATGGTACTTAACTGTCTCATAAGGTTAAAGATTTCAAATTTGAACACAGCAAGTATGCCTTTATGATATTTTCCGATAAAGAATTCGTAATTTTCTACAAAAAACGCATATTAACATTTTTGTCTTGGCATTTCAGAAAGTTAATCTAGTCTGATGTGGCAGTTCTGGAGAAGTACAGGAATGAGAAATCCAGCTGAGACTTCATTTTTTAAGAAGGATGAGGTGTTACAGAGAAAAAATATAAAATGATGATTTATGTAGGCTTGTTTCAAAAGGTCTAATATTTATTGTATTAAATGCTGGAAATGAAAATGGATTCGTGCCCAATGCATACTTACGTTTCAAATCAACCTGTAAATGTGGTGACTGTTATAATGAAAATGTGGTCACAGGAAAACTTATTCCCAATTTTGAACCAAGTAGTGTATTAGTCAGAGATATGGAGTAGGGAGAATGAGCGTCAAGATGCGCAAACTTGTTAATAAAGGAGGTCGCCATTTTGAAGTCTTAGATACGAGGGGGTACTATTACATTACCAGGTCAGTTCTAAAATTTCAAATTAGAAACGCACATAACTTTACATTAAATTTTGAAATGAAATATGAACTAACAAATACGTACTTTTGAAATTTTCAATTACATATGAATTATTTTTCATAATTTTCTAGGTATATCTGAATATTTATTATATAATAAAAAATTAAATTTTCATATATGCACTTCATAAAAAATATATTAAATACTATATTACTCAAGAACAACGGCTAGAGTTGTATCATAACTGCATAGGATATTATTACCTATCATATGTATAAATCTGCACACACTCCGACATTGTGCTTATCTTTTACATTGAATGATACTTTAATTATGTTATAACTATCTTGTTTCACAGAAGGTTCAACAGAGAATATTAATCACACCAATAATAAT
>NW_019416241.1:350275-571701 GCF_000390285.2 Anoplophora glabripennis
AATAATAATAATATCTCTACTCCTCATTCTAACTACGAGAATTAGCCCAGAAGTCGGAGACTTGTGCGGGAGAGGAGGCGGCATATTATTATTACGCAGGCCGCATTTGCGCCCAGGAACGACTTATGTTGGTAGGCCCTAACCACCATTCAGTGCAGGAATGAGGGAAACCTGGAAAACCTCATTAATTAGGGTGGTGGTCAAATGCCAACCGGTGTCAATCTCTCACATTGACCCAAGCCAACATTATTCCACCCTACCATACCTGCACAGAGGGTGCCAATCCTCCGTACAAGAATAGCTAATCTACGGTCTACCGGCCGCGGGATTCGAAACCCGGGCAGATAGCACACATCGATTTAAGTGCTGACGCCTTACAGTGCGGCTATCGACCGATCGTGATGAAGAATTTCTCAGTATTATTACTATATTGATTTTCGACCTTATGTACTTTGGACATAAGTGCCAAAAAAATTGCTTCTGTGTCATGACCTTTAATATTGCGATATTCTAGCAATATTAGAAATATTTAAGAAATTTCAAACCCCAAATGACAAACTAATAGAATTGTAGAATTTATATATTTAAATTTATAGAATATTGACTTTTATAGTAATTAATAAATTAAAATTATATCAGTGTTATTGAGCATGCGCATTAAAGATAATTGCATGTAGGTGAAGNGTATTAGTGATACATCCATAATCTTACCATAATGTTTAAATTGAAGTTTTAATATGGGTTCGTGTAAAGATACAGATGACACGTTGAAGACTGATTCGTACAATTTAATTAAAATAAACCTACGCAAAACTTTTGTGATAGACAAAATTTTAAATGATGCTTTACAGCTTCCACCGTACCATTCACATTTAAACCCAATCGAATTAGTTTGGGCTGGTATGAAACAGTTGCAGTATGTAGCAGGAAGGAATGTTAACTTTAATTTTATCTCCCTTGAGATCACGTACGATTTATTTTCAGTAGAAGAATGGAAACATCGATGTCAAGACGCTAAAAAAATTGAAGACTTCCTGTAGACGCAGCCGTTATTATACTCTGCTATGTACAATTTTGTAATTAGTTGACTAGGCGGTAGTGAATGTTCAGATAGTGACTTTTGATGTATTTTACCATTGTATTTTTTTTATTGTAATTCAATAGTTTATAAAACAGTTATAATATATAAAATGTTTTGCATATAAAATTTTTAATCTTTTGTCATTTGTATATCATAGATACACATATTTACAAAGCTTCATATACTTTTTCAGTAGTGACGTCACATACGCCAAAGAATGAGTAAGCCCATAGNTCATTCAAGGAATGTTTGGTTATGGTTAAGAGTACGTCTATAACAAAGCACTTGAAGAAAAAAACACTCGATAAACACACTGACAACAATATTAAACAAAACAAGAGAAAATACGCTAATGACAGCATAATATCAACAACAGTTCAACTACGTATGAGGCTATTCTTTCCGAGCACGAGCATTATGTAAATAGTACACAAGGATCAGATTCGGTCTGTACAATTTCAACTAAGACAATATGTCGCGGGTTGCCTAAATATGTGACGTCACACTAAAAGAGTCTATTCTGAATCACCGTGCCTACGTCTTATTCCTTCTAGTCGAGTGCGATCTTTCTCAATCTCATGCAACTCTGCCTGAGACAAAAACATGTTTGTGTCGTGCACCAGTACGATATTTTGTCGTATTTTCACTAAATCGAAGTTTGTTGTCATAATTTGGTCACTTCAAATTGTTTACGGGTACTTAACTTACAAGAAAAGACATTATTATTTACAATAACCACATTCATTTAATATGTGCAATAAGTTCAAATGATACAATTATCACTAAATTGGTTGTAAGGTTTTAATTTGTACATCAAATCAACAGAAAAAATCGTTAATAACTATACAGTATTCTGATTGTCCTAATTTCAATTTGAACTTACAAATAACAAATATATTTGCTTTGAGTAACTATGTAACAATAATTTGGCTTAGAAAGTTATTATTATTCTTTATTATTATGCACTAAATAAGGACGACATTAAAATGAAACAACTTGTTTTTGGAATAATAATGTTAAATA
This sequence comes from Anoplophora glabripennis, assembly GCF_000390285.2. NCBI lineage: Eukaryota > Metazoa > Arthropoda > Insecta > Coleoptera > Cerambycidae > Anoplophora > Anoplophora glabripennis. The sequence continues at coordinate 352,380 of NW_019416241.1, forward strand.
TGCCACACAATGTTTTTCAATATAGACGGACACAAAATTATTTCCCTCTGCTAATTATTTTAAGGCATATTTAATTCTACCTGTTAAGTTCACGTAGTGTTAGAAATAATTTGAATATATGACAATGTGCAATATTTTAATTTTGAAATCTCGTGAACTATACATAGTGGTAAACTATACATTATTATTAATATTATTAAACCAAAGTATTTAAAGTTAAGGAAGTAAATTATAATGACTACCGAAAGTGTACCTATACAGAACCTATAAAAAATGTTATTCTGTTACTTCAATATAACTTTAGTTCTGATCAATCTGACCTAGCCTTAATCTTTGAATTCAAGAGGAACTTTTTTTCATTGTCAGCATATAGCCGTTCCATTTCAGAGAAGTTGATCAACTTAATGTGTCAAATCAGAAGAGGTGAAATCATTAGACGCCGATAAAACTTAGACTGCGCATAATTTTAGTCTGCAGAGACTCTCTACAACTCGCCAGCTGTGTGCAATAAACCGCATTAAAAAATTTTTCAGTTTGTGTTCGACAAAAATTCAGAATGAGTGAAAAGTTGAAATGAGTCGATGTACAGCTTTTAAACAACAAAATAATTCTTACAGTAGTAATTTAGGTTTCTAAAGATTCTCTAAAAATGAAATTAGATACGAAATATGTACAGTGTCCCATTAATAAGTGTCAAAAGCTTAACCATATGTTTAACTCATTAAAATATATTTCTAATAATTTTTATCAAAAGCTCTAATGTTCGACTCGTATTTTGTGCCGATTAAAATAGTTGTAATGAGCTGCCAATGAATTGATGAAATGTCTAAGTAAGGTATGAGAGCGACTATTTTCTTACAATTTTTTTGCTGTACACAAAAAAATATACAAAAATTGATGCTTTTGTCAAGTTAAATTCATGATTAATATATTGGCAATTGTTTCTCAGACACCCTGTATAATTACAGTATAAACAAATGGACGTGTACATAATAACAAAAATATTTTACTCGGATTTGCAAAGCATTTTGAGAGTGAAACGTTTTTTAACAATTCAAGTAATGCGTTTTATAAACAAGCAATATTGACCGAATTTACTAAAAATTGAGCGCATATTTGAATTACACAGACTATTCTAATGCTTTTAGTATGCAAAAAATATGTGCTCAATTTAGTAAACAACATGCTGAAGAAAATATGGAAAATAATAAAAGCTAGTTTATTACAAATATGAAATATTGTTGCGGGTATCATCGTCAAAAATTTTTGTCGATATTAATACGTACTCCTTAACATTTTGATGCAAAATTTGATAATTAAACTAATTGTCAAGAGATTTAGAACCTTCTATTTGAGAATCTTGTTAAGGTTAGATATATAACAATAAACGCAAACTCATCGTACAAATAACATATTACCTTAAACCGGTTCTAAAACTCTTTATTATTTATAACACATTGCAACTAACAAATCGCGAATAAAATACATCTATAATAATTCTTCAAATTAGTAATAGTTTTTTTTTATATATTTATCACGATCTTATCTTTCTTATCTACTCTTATTGCCACTCTGGTAATAATTTCTCTATCCAGCATCAAGAGTGGCTGAATAAAGATCAAAGGGCCCACAACGGAGTGAAATTGCTTGTTTACATATGCTGTGAGTGTAGACACAATCCGAACTGTTAAGTCGAAAACGACCTTAACTTTATCTGCATTACGTTGATTTCAAAATAATTAGGGCTAGGTCAGAATTCCCCCGATACAAAATATAATACACTTAATAAAACTATTCAAGCTTTAACATTGTTTACTGCAGTAACATGTTGTATATATGTAAAGATATATAGAAACACCCTGTATATAATTTATTACATTGACTATAATATTTGACACAACCACGACAATATTTTAACACAAGTATTATAGAGTTCTGAGCAAAATATAAAAAGGTGCAAAATTCAAATTTTTCCTATAGTATAATTATATGAAAAAAAAAACAAGGACATACTTCTCCTCAAGATGCCGTTGTCTGATAAAGAAGTGTTAAGAAAACTAATATTAAATAGGTACTTGAATTTGCTACATTAAAAATTCTAGCAACAATTACTATACTTGTTAAATAAACTTGTTTAGAAATTTTGCAACACTTATTATAAAGAAATATTACTATTTATTATGGTATTTTAGTTGTCTTCTACCTCTTCTATCAAGAAATGGTAGTAATTAGTCTAAAAATATAGAGCTGGTGTTTCTGAATTGGTAAAATTTCAATGTTTAGCCTTGTTTCAATGAATCGCTATATAAACACCCAAACCAAACACTTTTACATTTTCAGCAACCCAGTAATTGACTACTTTGTATAACTATGTTGATATGTAAATAAATCTAGCTTAAAAATCCCATACAAGTGATCTACTTATAACAATTGAGCATGTGATTTTGTAAAACGTAAAATATAGTAGACACATATAGAATTTGTACTATCAGACTTTTCGTTTCGAGAAAACATATAATAAACAAGCAGGAGAGAACTCTATAACGGTAAAAGTTATATACATATACTTGTCACAACCATAGAACAGGAAGCACATAAAGCACTTTATTCGCACAGCCAATCACAAGGCAATTTAGGCATTTTACTAGCGGGCCATGGAAGATAGCCAGCTGTTTTAAATACCCAGTAATCGTAAGACACTTTTGCAATAAGACCTATAAGTAAGAGCACTTCAGCGGTTATTATATAGTATATATAGTCAGTCCAATCTTGCTGACTCTGGCACAGTTTAGTTTGTTCCAATTCCATAATTTTCACGTCCATATTGTCACATCCAATCGCGTCGTAATCTGGTACGTGTTCCAATTTGGACAGTAACCACACCTGCATATAAAATATTATCAAAAAACAATTATTATTATTTTAATAATTTTTAGTTTAAAAATGTAACAACTGTTATAGTGGCACTATTACAAGACGCAAAATTGACGCATGAGGTAATTTTGATGGAAAATAGGTCTTTAATTAAAAATTATAAATTTTCTATTGACTAAAAGAATACAGTATAGGGTATGAATAGAATAGCATATAGGGTAAATGCGCTCTTTTGTCGAAATTTTCAATGATCGTTTTGCATAAATACGGCTGAATCTCATTGATACAGCGCTCAGTTTCCTCCGTCAAAACGTGGGTGATCGTGGGTTTGTTGGCATAAACCTCAGACTTCAAAAGACACCTCCAAAAAATAGAAAAGTTCAACGGTGTAAATTGCATAATCTGGGAGACCAATGCTGATCACCAAAACGAGAAATTACACGACCAGGAAATGACTCGTGCAGTAATGGAATTGTTTCTCGAACTGTATGGCATATGGCACCGTCTTGTTGAAACCACATGTCGTCAATATCCATCTCGCAATTTAGGCACAAGAAAATTGGATTATCATGTCGCGATAGCGAGTACCATTAACTGTTATTGCCTGACCAGCCGCATTTTTGAAGAAGAATGGTTCAATGATGCCTTCAGCCAAAAATCCCCACTAAACAGTGACACGTTGTGGATGCATTTGTTTCTCAACAATCACTCGTGGAGTTTCTGAACCCTAAATTCGACAATTTTGTCAATTAATGAATTCATCAAGATAAAAATGAACCTCATCGTTGAAGATGATTTTGTTCTAAAAATCAGCATCTGCTTGTTGTTCCATAATCNTGTTTCTGAATTGGTAAAATTTCAATGTTTAGCCTTGTTTCAATGAATCGCTATATAAACACCCAAACCAAACACTTTTACATTTTCAGCAACCCAGTAATTGACTACTTTGTATAACTATGTTGATATGTAAATAAATCTAGCTTAAAAATCCCATACAAGTGATCTACTTATAACAATTGAGCATGTGATTTTGTAAAACGTAAAATATAGTAGACACATATAGAATTTGTACTATCAGACTTTTCGTTTCGAGAAAACATATAATAAACAAGCAGGAGAGAACTCTATAACGGTGAAAGTTATATAGATATACTTGTCACAACCATAGAACAGGAAGCACATAAAGCACTTTATTCGCACAGCCAATCACAAGGCAATTTAGGCATTTTACTAGCGGGCCATGGAAGATAGCCAGCTGTTTTAAATACCCAGTAATCGTAAGACACTTTTGCAATAAGACCTATAAGTAAGAGCACTTCAGCGGTTATTATATAGTATATATAGTCAGTCCAATCTTGCTGACTCTGGCACAGTTTAGTTTGTTCCAATTCCATAATTTTCACGTCCATATTGTCACATCCAATCGCGTCGTAATCTGGTACGTGTTCCAATTTGGACAGTAACCACACCTGCATATAAAATATTATCAAAAAACAATTATTATTATTTTAATAATTTTTAGTTTAAAAATGTAACAACTGTTATAGTGGCACTATTACAAGACGCAAAATTGACGCATGAGGTAATTTTGATGGAAAATAGGTCTTTAATTAAAAATTATAAATTTTCTATTGACTCAAAGAATACAGTATAGGGTTATGAATGGAATAGCATATAGGGTAAATGTGCTCTTTTGTCGAAATTTTCAATGATCGTTTTGCATAAATACGGCTGAATCTCATTGATACAGCGCTCAATTTCCTCCGTCAAGACGTGGGTGATCGTGGGCATGTTGGTATAAACCTCAGACTTCAAAAGACACCTCCAAAAAATAGAAAAGTTCAACGGTGTAAATTACATGATCTGGGAGACCAATGTGATCACCAAAACGAGAAATTACACGACTCGTGCAGTAATGGAATTGTTTCTCGAACTGTATGGTATATGGCACCGTCTTGTTGAAACCACATGTCGTCAATATCCATCTCGCAATTTAGGCACAAGAAAATGTCGCAATAGAGAGTATCATTAACTATTATTGCCTGACCAGCCGCATTTTTGACATTAAAAAAAAACAGAAGGAGTCAGTGGTTAGAGACCTAGAATCATTATTTGACAGATAATGTATATTTACTTCCAAATTCTTTTAATTTTTCTAAAGAATGATATATTTTAATTAAAAATGATTTAAACTTTTAACAATACACTCCACTGGCAACATTACTGCAATAGTGTACGTTTGGTTGCCTAACATTCATGATCATGAAAACTGATGAACGTTCAGTAGAAAGAGAAGTAGCCTAAAGAAATTTGCTGACAGGCAACTCTTAGTTATATCTATTTAAAAAGTGGCATGTTTAAATTTGATGCTGAACTAATTTTAGTTTGTGTTTTTGTATACTGAGGTGAAACTAAATTGTTACATTAATAAGCTTATACCTACTGTTACTTACCTTAAACTCCTTTGCTGTTTTACAATCACAATGCAGCTTATTGTGTCCTAAATTTATATAGCGCATGCTGTCGCTGGTACGATAGAATTTTATATTCGACAAAAGGTATGTCTCAAACTGAAACATAAACTGGTTCATATATAAACTTAACTTATTGAAGATATTATCTCACCTCTTTGATTTTGTTATTCTTTAAACTCAACACTACAAAATTACTCATAAATTTTGTACCCTCCATCTGTTGAATGGTAGATATTTGATTATTATCTGCATACAAGAACATCAAATGCTGATATGATGGGTCTCCCAATTCCTGTAACGATGTTATCTGAAATACAAAATAAAATTAAGTGTTCAGAACAGTAGATGGGTGCTTACATTATTGTTTGTAATATTTAACGATACAGTATGTGGTGGTAGAGGAGTTGGCAGGGAAAGCAAATTGACCCCTGAACAGTTTACAGCGACGGAAAATATGGGTTGCTTTCCTAACACGATTTCCATCCTGTAAGGTTGGCAAGTACAATTTTCAATACAGTTTTCCTCAATCTGCAAAATATAAAACACGCAAGATGTGTATACATATAATGAAAACGACACCACAATAATGAGTGCCTAAAATCAACTAAAGGAAAAATGATTTACTCCTAGGTTTTTGTGTCCTAGGTTTTATTTACGTGGTATATAACAAAAGATAGCAAATCAGTTTTTTCACCGTTGGTTTTCAGCAAATCAATGCAAGAGCTTTCATAAATGATTACAGGCCACGTTACCGCGTAGCTTAGCCAACCAACATTGCAGGATTAGTACTGTCAACTAAAAGTCGTTAAATATTAAGGTCATTAATGTTAATGCTTCATTTACAATGAACAATGACAAACCGTTGAGTCCAAGCACGAGATAATGCAATGGAGAAAATGTCGTGAAAAATTACACCAATCATCTGTTTGTGAAAGAAAATGATGTGTTTTAAATTAGTCTTCATCTATTTTTTTAATTTTACTAATATATAATTGCCAACGCAAAACGTATAAAATTACTGTTCCCAATAAAATTAGTGGTCACGTGGTTTGTCATCATTTATGAATGCTCTGTAGTTACCTCAAGCAATCCCTGTACTTGTGAAATTGGCAACTTTTCTGTTGAGTTAAACCAGTGGAAGGTCTTTGAGGACAAACAAAAAGTAACATCCTCGTTACTGACATTAACCTCCCTTTTCTTTAAAGTGTCTAACAAACTAGTGCAAAGCATATAAGGATTATCTGTAAGAAAATGTATATATTTAACAAACTAATTTAATTAATCAATTGTAACAATTACAGTAATTCTTCTTTAGCAGTCAGTAATTATAAAATTTATGATCATTTCTACCTGATATGTCCAATATAACTGATCCTTCTTTTTTGAATCTAGGGACACTAGTCAGATTATTATGAGACAAATCCAAAAAGCTAAGGTTGAACAGGTTAACTAAGGACCTCTGTGCAAAATTCTTAATTCCATTTGACGAGAGGTTCAGGCAAGACACTGACGATAATTTGGCGAACTCTCCTACTAAGCTATTGATTTGGCCATCTGTGATTGTCATGTATTTCAGTCTTTTCCATACGGGTTGTGTCACATTTAAAACGTCCAACGTTGCATTTCGTATATGTAGTGCCTCTACTTGTCCATCTACAGTGATATCTGTAAAATAAATATTTAAATGAATAATTCAAGTGGTCGTGAATTGACATTATTAAAATTCACGGTTCAAAGTTGTTAGCAATATTATAAAATTAATTAAGGTTTGGTAGCTACATCGCAATTTTCGTAGAAAATATGTTCGGAATAGTAATTACACTTCAACTGTGAAGAGAAATATCCGGGGAGACTGAATCAATTAGTGATCTTAAACACTTTGATCTTCTTCAACAACTCATTCAACACAATACATCGAGGCAGTTCGTGAGCGCCTTGCTGGGAGTTCAGAAATATCAATTCGGCACCGTAGTCAAGTATTGGATATTTCAAGAAACTCTCTATAGCGTATTCTCACAAAAAATTTGCATCTTCATGCTTGCAGAGCGAAGAGAGTTCGGTGAATGGATTATGAAACAAGAATTTAATACATTTCAAGTAGAAGTTGAAGTTTTGGATCGTGGATAATTTGATTTTTTAAATTTAAAAATGTAAAATATATTTAACATTGGCAAATGCAAATTTTCTTTTTTCTTTAGATTTCATGTCCCTGGGAGTTTATTTCTTATAGTTGGATAGATATTCAATGTTTTTCATATTTTTTGTTGTATTTTAACGTTAAAAAATTGATGCCATCTTATAATTGAATTTTTAAAACCAAAATGAAATGTTTGAGCATCGTTTAACATAAATAAATATATCCTAAATATTACTAAAGTATTTACTAGAGTGTATACATAAATTTTCTGACAAGGCATCCAAAATATTTGAAAATATGAATACATCGAATGGTGAAATCTTTTTATTTATGATTTATTGAAACACAGGTAAATAAAATACATTTGAGCTCTGAAGATAGGATGCGCAATGCAATGGAATGGGAACTATGGGTGCATTTCCATTCTGATTTGATTGATTGGCGCATTTTAGGGCTCACGTGTTTGCCCAGTTGTGCAAAATACACAGAGAGAGAATGTAAATAGGTAGTTTCAAAAATTAATTCTTTCTTATAATAAATAACACAAACCCTTCCTATTAAAGAAGTTACCAAAATACATCAGGAAAAGTAAAGGATTTCTATTTAAATATACAGAAATATAAAGTCAGAATCAGTTTCAAATCCAATAGGTTTTCTAATATATAGTAAATGTATCCGCTCTGTCAACAAAATGATGTCCAGCGACTATAATTTTCAAAGACCTTGTTCATATTTACAATTGCACCGGAAATTCTTCGTTATATCAAATAGAGCGTTTATATTCGTATTTAAACACACAAAGCTCACTGTAAAATATAATTAGCATTTCTGAATCAATTAGTTCTTCCAAAATTATTGTTCTGTTAGTAAAGCGAATTCCAAAATTCACGTAAGAAGTAATTTTGTACACAGGTAAAAATTGTAAATTTTTTACTGGTTCATAAAGTATGCAGTATAGAGTTATACAGGATGTCCCAGACTACCCGTCCACCCCTTCTAAAATCTAAAGTACATGGTTATGTGAAAAGTGGTTCAGATGAAAGTTACTGATCTTCAAGGGACACGTATTGCCGTGACCTTGGAAATGTCACAGACAATGTCACGGCAATATGTGCCCCTTGGAGACCAGTAACTTTCATCCTTCGAGCATATATTACTGGAGGTAACATGCCATTGCGAAAAGTGTGGCTGAGTGTGCGATAGAGACAAACAGTATCTGAGTACACTCTGTCTCACTCTAGCACGCACGTGATTGTTTGGAGCATTCATTTCCAACATTCAACAAACTCTCTTCGTTCGTGGTCAGAAGGCTTCAGTTCTTGAATCAATTGAACTTTGTATGCATGAATATGCAAATCTTTGAAATATTTGAATTGTCAGTTGTTACGCTGTCATTATCTTCAACACTTTACAATACAAATGGCGCAAAATTCAAATCTTGCGTGAACTACTTAGTATTCCCATTTATTATGCCACAGCGAAATGAAAATGTGTTTTGCTCTCTAGCGCCAGTTTTAGAATTTATCTTCAATGAAATTTCATGGGGTCATAAAAATGATTATTTTGACATTTTATATTTCCAGTTAATACATCACTAATTTTTTTACAACATACTGTATATTCAACTTACTTGCACATGCTAATCCTTCTGTAAGGGTAAATTTGTTTACGTCACAACAAACAGCAGCCCTTTTGATGTCTTTTAACTGGTGACATCTGCATAAATCGTTAGGACGGCATTCACTGGCAGGTTGATGGAAGCAGCGGTGTTCAGAGGTACTATCATGTTCTGCCAAAAGGCACCATGTGGGTATCACGATAAGTATGTAGAATATAAGATGCACATACATCTGCAAGATTCATTGTATACATTAAATAAAAACAAACTATTTAAAATAGTGAATTACATTACAAATATTCCAATTATATTTCTGAAAGCATCGATTGCATTTTAGAATAGTAGTAGTATTTCCGAAATGGTAAGTTTAATTCCAGGTTAATTATATGCATTTCAGAAAACGTCAATTGCATTTCACAGTAGTCATTTTTAATTCAGTGCAACCTAAAGTTTTTAATGTACCTACCTATTTCAAATATTTAAAATGTTTATGTTTGAAGTCCATTACAGATATCAAAACACGAGACAAAATATTTTTTGCAAGTGAAATGAACTTTACATTGTAGGTAAAAACTATGTTTTGTGATGAAAACAAGTCTCAATTTTGTATTCCATTCTACGAAATATAATATATGCCCCATTCAGCATTGCAAGAGCGTTCGTCAGCAGCATCACCAAATATCGACCGATACATATACAGAGTGTACCAAAGTATTTAAAAATAAGAAAAACTAAATCTTTTTGCAAAACCGATTTATTCTCTTCAAAATGGTCCCTTCCGACTCAATACAGAGACATGATCTAATAGCACTTTGAATTAGTATTTTAGATCGTCGACCGGGATGTTTTCTGGATGTTCTTTTCCGTAAAGGTAAAAGTCTCAGGCCAATACAGGGGGATGTTGATAGTTAAAATGCGATCTTTAGTAAAAAAATCGTTCGCATGTGTCGATCGATGAGATGGCGCATTATCGCCAACTTCTGCGCTATATTCTGGCCGAATAAGACAAATACGATGCAAGAAACATTTCAAAACGCAACGATAGAATTGTGAAATAACGATTTGGTTCAGTGGAATGAATTATTTGTAGACAATGCCCTTGGAATCGTAAAAGCAAATCAACATTGTCTTCACTTTAACTTCTCCAAACTAAATTTTTTGGGCTTGGTTTCTGAATCATATTGAAAACATTTCATCACCAATCACAATGTTGTAAACAAAGTTTTACCGGTGCGGTTAACCAACATGTTGCTCATCATTCATGTCTGCCACGGGATAAACGATCATCATCATGTTTCGCTAAAAGTTTTGCCAAGTTTAAGATAGAACTTAGTATTAGTTCTTTGTGCGATGCTCATTTTTGTACATATGACACAATCAGACGCAATAACTCCGCTTCTATTCGCTAAATGTCATGAAATTTTGACAGTACATGAGTAAAGGACCTACCTTCCAGACACATGAAATTGTCAATAGATGGACGCACTAGAAATACCTACGTTTGAATGGTCCTCTTTACTTTGGAACGCATTTTGCATTCATACAATATGAAACAAATTTTTCAATCACAGTAATGATAATAAAATATTCATTATTTTATTATTATAGCTTTATGCAATACATACATATGAACAGATAACTAGGAATGCACGAATAATAATAACATTAAAACTCAGTAAATGTCTGAAATATATTTCGTTTTCATCTGGAAAAGGTGTAAACTGTTATAAATAAAACCGTTGTTTTAAGAAAGCCAACAATATAAATTAATAGAATTGACAGTAATATTTCGCCTATTTAAGTCTACTTTTAATATCCTTAACTAGATCAATTTTGGCGAAGTATCTCATCTGTAAATATAAAATTTTCCAGGAAAGGTCTTGGTGGGTTTGGCAATGCATAAACCGCGATATCGATTGTGATAAACTTTGCGAATATTTAGATATTTGAATATCTAATACGCCACAGACGTAAACACTAACTAAATATTTAAATTAAGCTCTCCCGATATAAAACCATCTGTAACAGACTGAAGCGTGACCTAGACGGAAAAACAACGTTACACTACAGCGCGAATTGTCCGGAAACATGCCGATGTAGAAACTTGTTTCGACATTTTGACTAACCGTTGTCAATTTTCCTTGAAACGGAGACCACCTTTCTTACATCTGTCGTTGATAAAGTCGCCACCAGAAAGGTTGTTCGTCCGTCGAGACGTTTTTTTTATTTCCGGAAACAGTTTGGGGAACGATTTATCCACAGGGATTAAAACATAAGAACTAGAAAGGCTGGCAAGTCCGCTTACCGGACTTGACCTTTTCCCAGAGTCTGCAATTTTCAGTCCGAGCTACAGCCTGACGTCCGGTGCGTAGAGCAGCAACGCGACAGCCCTACTTCGTAGGACACAGTCGTATTAGAATTTTGTCTTTTTATATATTTTGTTTCAGTCCAATCTTCAACCATAAATTAGATTAGATGTAGTACAAGAAATGAAACGTAAATTTAAAAATGGCGTTTTAGTTTCTCGGATGTGAAATGCCTTCTCTCATATACGTATACTTTCAAATGTTTCTGAAAATGTACAGGGTGTTTCTTTATATTTAGCACAAGCGCTATTATCTGATTATTCGCGTGGAGTAGCTCTGTATCAACGAATGGGGTACAAATTACAATCCTCGATTTTTTTTGCACAAATACTCTTTACACTATAGGCTAACTTCTCTAGGAATACTGAAATATACTACATTTTCATAACAATCACATATGGACTTGCCAAAACACTAGTTTTCCGTCAATATAGGGATGGGGATTGTCGCAGACATTCCAATTGGTCCAATCGCTCTTCCGAACAGGTTGACTGGAGAAACTAATCAGAAATTTCTTGAAGAGGATTTGCCAACACTGCTTGAAGAGGTTCCTTTTTGTTAAAACAACAAACATTGTTTGTGCACGATGTGCAGTGTATGAATACTACACATCCAAAGGTCTCTAGACCTTATTTTTTTAGTTAAGTTACAACCCTACTATAATGAAATGCATTCCAATTTGATGAATACAGTAATTTACTAATTTCCGCTTTCAAAACGATAAACATAAAACTGAATTAACCACACTCGCGTGTTCATAACGTATGACGAGAATAGCCATGCTGGCTATACCACTACTACTATTTCAACGAAGTAAACAATTATTAAGCACAACACACTCATGATAAGCACGCGGTTGCAAAACTGTTGGTCTAAAAAAGGATCATAGATTGCCGTTCGATATATTTCGAACAATAGTTTTGCAGCCAGTGCATCATGGTTGATCATGTTTACTTTGTTGGAATATGTAAAGTGAACATACTACACCTACAGGTGAATATAAACTTTTACGTCACGACGATCACCATTCGCGATCACGTGGCAATAATTCTCTTATTAATTTTATATTTCATATGTACCAATTAGCAATTAATAAAAAATAATACTGCAATAACGTTATAATAATATGATTTCCATAGAAATACATATTATTTCCTGATGAAATCTCTAACGTACTTTCATTTGCAACGTCACATAAACTTCACAGAGTCTTAAACGTTTATTTTGGTACGTTCAATAGGAACCTTTTGTGATCTCTTAAGTAAAAGATGAAACATTGAAAAGATTACTAAGTATCCAGTTGAAACAGTTCTATAAGGCCCCCTAGTTTAGTGAAAAGTTGCTAAAGTTATTTTGATTTATTTATATAACACACTATTAAAATTATTCCCAGTAAAAAAATTGGATATCATATCTATTACCATTTAAAATATCAGACAACTTTGAATTTTATTAAATATAAAAAATAGTTTTCTGTTTACCTGCTTATCTACTTTACACACTCTACACTTTTGTTTGAAAATTAAATTAAAAAAAAAAGTAAAATAAACCCCCGTACTTTTCATGATATGATTCAGATTAAACATGGGGGGCTTCAGTGGCCATAAAAAAATCGCTTTCATTTTTCTCAGTACGGATTGCATGTGAAAGACTGAAGTTATCTATTTGTATAAACTTTTTTATCAGTCTAGCTATGTATCGTCCCCAACTGTTTTATTTAGGGTACATGAGGGTTTCATTTAGGGTAGGTACGTATATGAAGGTATGTACTTTTGTAAAATTTCACGGCATCAATTTCATATCGTTTAAAATATCGTACATTTTACACAACTTTTATAAAAATAAGTTCTTTAGTTATGTTCTAGCACCAAAAAAATAAACTTAAACTTGTTTTTGGTGATGAAATAAACCCAATATAGCTACCAAGAATATTGAACTAAATTGTTCAAATTATAATTGTTAGTGTTAATTAATCATATTTCAATTAATATACCATCAAAGTTGAGAAATTTATTATTACTCAGGCCAAAAATATACACTGTTAAATGTAAATCGGATTTTTTTGAAAACGGTTCGATTTATCAAAATTAAAAAAAGAGTACCGTTTTTAATAGCATATGGATCAATATTTTTAAAATTGTTAAAAGGTGAAGTTAAATAGTAGCAGTTCCTACCCCTTAAACAACATGTGGGAATTGGATAACGTTACATAAATTAGTGTCATGTCCCTAAGTCTAAGTATAAAATATGATTAAGATATCTCGAATAATTTTTAAAATATCTCAAAAATATGGTATCTACAATCCCCCTTTAATCCCATTTTCTAAAAAAAATTTGTATAAATGGTACCTTCATTTTTTTGAAGTAGGTACTATCCTTCCCGGATATATCGAGACACAATTTAAAATCACACTGTAATTTTAAGAAAAAAATTAAATATATATTTTTACATTAATTATTATATTATTAATTATTGCATTAGAAATAATAATACCAGAAAAGTTATTGTTAATATGCACACAATCATTATAAATATTTTGCCATAATGAAAACATTTGCGTATAAACAATAAATATTTATTAAATTATCTCCAATCTTGATTGTCCTTGAAAATTTTAAATTCATTCTTGAAATAATTTTGTTACTCAGTAAAACTGAAAAATAAAATAATGAATTTAGACTCCTAAATTTAAGTATCTCTTTAGTAAACTCCTTCACTAATATTGTTTATATTATAATATCCGTACATGCATAATTATTAATAGACAAGAACAGAACTGGGAACAGGAAGTTATTCCAATACCTAAGTGCAAATATATATAACTACAAAATCAATAAGTTAAAAATAAGTCCTTACCTTAAGTCATATTCTCCTTTCTCTTCAATACTACTCAATATAAATTCTTCACGATCAAGCAACTTCTATAGGTATTTTATTTATGCATTTTGTTTGTCTTTTTGTTATTAAATTTCATGATAACCTAACCTTATGTACTACTGCTACTCTACTGCAAAATAGAAAGTGATAAACAAATGATTACAAATGCCTGGTTTGATATGCAAATATTGTTACAGCAACTTGTATTAATGTTTGCATAACGTAGAAATATTTATGCCCCTATAATTCAAGGTCAATATACAAATTAATTAGGTTTATTACTGCTAATGAGATTAAAAATTTTACCGAGTAAAAAAAGGTTCCCTTATGTCAGTGGCGTATCCTGGGATAATTTAAGATTTTAATTAAGGAACTGTAAAATCGCGCCCCCTTAAAAAAATAAAATTTTTAGAACATATTCAAAATTATAATGGTTTACTACTGTCATCACTCATCTAATATCATTTTCGACACCTAAACTAGAAATGTGATTAATATGTAGTTATGGAATATTCAGTAAAACCAGTTCTATTGTATATTGTGCAATGATTTATTATGACATGTAAATACCATCAACTCATTCCAGATCAAATTCAAACCAGTATGGAGATGTTTGGATACTTTAACTAAGCTAAGATGTTGGAGATAATCCTAGTATGGTCATAATCTTATTTCTCTTTTGGCAGGTAATAGAAATCCAGAAAAATCGATATAATTTGAAACTAGAAGCCATGCAACGGAACGCTATTCCGTTTCAGAGTTTTTTCTGAAGAAGAGAGCGATATGTCTGTCGAAACGTCAACCGACGACGTGGTGATCAGTCCAAATTGTTCAATCATTGACAAAATTGTAGGAAAACCACAAATCGAGCGAATTTCAGTACTTATACGATAGTTTTTGCCCTTATAATAGTTAACTAATTAAGTTTATTTCATATTGTGACTATATTTATGATAATCTTATTTTATACTAACATCAGCTGTAGCTAAAACTGCTAAACTAACTTACTCAGCGTTTAGTAATTTCAATTGTACAACAATATTGACATATACTCAGGATACTGCAAGGGATCATATGTTGCACCTCTATTTCTATTAAGAAAATAATTGAACTCAAATGTTTCAATTCCTTTTTCGTTAACATTTGAAGAATTGATGCTGTTTCATATCAGAATCCTCGTCTAAACTACAATTTGTATAAAATATTTTTTTCTACGACAGGCATTTAAGAACTTCACCAAAATGTTTTGAAACAGATATTTGCAACTGTCTCCAATTTTTTCTTCAATTTTTTGTTAATAGTAAGACATAATATTTATAACAAATAGATAGGAAGTACTTACAGGTCATTACTGTGTATCTGTTTTTTATTTTTTTTTTTGGGAGAAAGTGACAAACATAGATTTAAATGGCAAATAAATTTATTGGGTAGTTGGAAAAACAGAACCTAGATTAAAATCGTAAAAACGTAACAATAACTAATAAGTGTACTAAGAATTTATAAATAATTTTATTTTAACCATCTTGGATCATCAGCAACAAATTTTGCAAACAAAATTTAGAAATTTTCTGAACTAAAACCTATCTTCGCAATTTTTATGTGCTCTTACGACAATTTCTTTACATATCTCTGTCAAAAGCAATGTTATTATTCGTATACGTATACTTACATTTTTAAAAGAGTTCTAGCTGGACTTAACAAACACTCGCACTTTAGTTGTCAGAATACGGTACAAGCTTTTGTTCGTCAATGGAAACATTGTTTTCAGAACGGAGCCTCAGGAGACCTCCAGCAATAATAGGCTCATAATTCACACTGAACAAACGACGGTAAAATCATTAGTAAATATGTACCATGCGATATTGACCAACTGATAATTTCTAATCCTGAATCTTCGACCTCGAAGTTCATAGGTCTATGTCACTTTTATTGATTCAACAATTTCCTCTTTATGTCGCTTGTGGTAGAGAATTATTGATGAAAATGAAAAATTCGCGTGAATTTTATATTTCAACATCACGGCTCATAAAAATCAATAATTAGGATTTTCAGTGACGAAGTGTTTGGTGGATCCAATGGTTCTTGCAGGTTCATGAAGGAGGGGGTTCTGATTTCCATATTCCTCGTCTCCCTTGTAATCATCATCATCATCACCATCATCACCATCATCATCATCATCATCATCGTCATTCGTTTTCACTATGATCATCAAGAAGTCTCTTGTGGACTTATTTGATGTTAGAATTTCTCTTCCAACCTTAGCCTTCTAATTAGATTATCGTTGACTTCTCTCATATCTTCCAGACGTGGATCGTTGTCTCCTCGTCCTCCTGGTAGAACTTACTGTGGCCTATATTACTCAGATATTTGCAGCAATGTCCATCTACAACTTTGATCCAATAGATTCACCATTTACTTATATGGTGGCCCTTTACAGAACTCTCTTGCCTCTGTCCAATAGTTTCTTGTTGTGATCTTTGGTTATTATTATTCTCCACCAATTCATTTGTGAATTTATTATTAAAGCGGCTAGTTTTGAAAAGGTTTAGGCATTGTAAATAAGCCTCTTAGGGCTAATTTAGTAGCATTTTCGTTGCCTCGATGGTTCTTAAGTTCCAAACTAGAGTCTAATGTCATTGTTTTAATATACGTGTCCCAGCCTAGATTGATTTGACATGAGACTTAGGTAAACGACAATTATTTAGTATTTCACTTTCTTCTTTAATTCCAGAAGACTAGGGTGTGACTTTCTAAGACTAAGAGATGTTAACCTTCTTCTTAGCCGCTCACCCTCTTGCGTACCGCTGCCTTAAATTATTAAAACACAACGTGTGACTTAAATGTAGTCATATATGTATAGACACATTCAGACGTTATTCTTGCTACCAAAAAATAAATTAGTATACATACTAGCGTACAACCCTTATGCGAAGTTTTACTGGTTGCATAACGCAATATTGAAAGGCATTGAAATGATCGGTCATAGTCGTGAACTCCGAACACTCGCGTTTAAATTTCAAACAACACCGGGCGCTGAACTTTGCCGGCTGCCGGTTGTCTAAGCTTTTCAAGATTTCCAGCCAGTTTATCGTGATCGTTCAGGGTTGTGTTAGTGCCCTTCATGCTGCTTTACTGTTTGACTGTTTATATGAGGAATTACCCCGTTTCTCTTATAAATTTGGAGATATGTGACAGAAACTAACATTTATTTGACTGTTGATTGTGTATTGTGATTGTTTCTTTTCGATTTGGTGAATTATTTTATACGAATAATGGCAGCAATCGCTTTAACAATTCTTCTCTGCATATTAGGTACGTATGCGTAGCTTCGTCTTTATACTACCATTTTCAATAGCAAACAAACAAGTATTTTCATTTTAAATATGCATTTTATTGATACTTTTGCTTTTATTACAACCACATTAAAGAATTCAATAATTAGTGTGGGCAAATAATTAGTGAATAAGTAAAAACTCAGTCCTGGAATACCTAACTGTATTTATTTGATTATAATAATTCCTTTGTGGGCAGTGATTTTCACAATTAAATAAATAATCTTCAGTTTATTATACACTTTTATTTTTATAAGATCTTAGCTTCTTTTATAATACTTAGTAGTCAATTAATTACTAGTGACTTTATGGAGCTCTTCAATGTCCATTTTTTCCCAATGGAGTCAGTAATATGAATGAAGTTCTTTCAATTGAGTAAGGCATTTAATTTTTAGTCAAATTAGTGCTATTTATTCAACAGATACTTTTAGCTTTTTGAAATATGACTTCAGTATATTAAACTGTGTTTAAATTTTCCTCAAATTGTTTCATAGAGAAGCACCAGATTTAATATAATCATCTGAAATATTGTTAATAACGAAGATAAATTAATTAACAGCGAAGAAAAGAAGTTAATGTAGAACAGAAAAGATTATCAATCTTATTTGGTTAGGTATAAGGTAACAGCGTGTGAAGTGAAATTGTCATTTATTTGATCATGGTAACTTAGATGTAAAAAAAAATTTTTCCTAGTAAGTATGTAAGTACTTAATTTCTTTCATCATAAAACACGCTGGGTCACATTTTGTTAAACATCGATTTAGAAATTGTATTTACAACCATTAAGTATTGATTGCATTGAAACTCCTCAGCAAATTTAATGACATGATAATTCTCGAGCATCTTTGAACATTTTCTACAGATAGCGGCACTGACATAATAGAAAATTATAATGTTTGGTTTGGATCCCCTTTTGCTCAATAGATCACCCGCCACTGTTTACATCGCTATAAATTTACATTACAGCACGACTTTGTTCTTTTCCTCTGTGCTTTTTTTCTATACAATGGAAGCGGAATTAAGTATGAAGTATTGTGCATCCAATTAGATTTTTTGTAGTGTGAATTGGAATTGTAGCTCGCCAAATTCTAATGTGGACTCGTCACGTTCGTTGTGGTTTAGTGAATATATACTACACTTGAATATTTTGTTATTAATTTATTTATCTCGAGATATCCTAACCTAAAATTGCGGAAAACACAGTTTTTCGATGTATTTGAGGTTACCGCGAGGAATTTGTTTTCTACAAACCTCGTTGTGGCACCATAAGGTACTACTCTTCTTGTTCTTCAAAAGCCATTTTGATTCGTTCCTCTCCTAGAAGTCGTTTCATGAAATTGATTAGTTTGGCGTATTCTTCGATATTAGGAAATTGAGTAGCACCAGGTTAAGAGTCAAAAAAAAAGAGAAGAACCAAATTACCAACACCTGAATTCCCACTGGTTCTTCAGTCGAAAAACTTAAGAATCAGTAGAATTGTTTGTATTGTATTCTCAGTTTAAGTTTTTACCTGATGCTAGTCAGTATCTGATTGTCAAAAATGAATTTTGAAGAAGAACAATGATGTGTAACGAAAAATTGTGTTTTTTGCAGGTTTAGGTTACGGTAAACTTGATGTAATCGAGTAAATATGAGCATCGAAAACTTTCTGGAGTATACGAGTAGTCTGGTTTCTGGTTTAAAGAGCATATCATGAAAATAATGTCCCACAGGTCTCTATTCAGTAAATCTAAGTTCCAGTAATCTATCGAATTCAATACATCTATTCAAAAAAATAATGAACTATATCAGTTTAATGTCATCCTCATTTTATCGCTTTTATACTTACACGTAGTTATGTATATCAAATTCTAAAATAAAACGGAATTTAGAGCTCTGTATTTGCATCTTTGCTTCTAAAGCTACTAATCAGCAAAATTTTTCATCAAATGTTAACGAAATTATAAAAGGATCTCGCACAAGTTTTCTATTGAATTCATTATGAAATTTTTATAGGAATTTGCTTTAAATAATACCAGACTTATGTTTAAAAAATAATAATTCATGTAAAATAAAAACATTTATAATAATTGGGTATATCAAAAATAAATTTGAATATTTTAATAATTTTTTATTGTAAATTTCTTCATTTTGAAAAGATGCGTATATTTTATGGCTAAAATCGTAAAAATTGTGGGCGATTCTGAGTATAGTTCATAAAAGTTTATGTATCCAGGACATGGTGAAAATGGTACAGTCACATTTTATTATAGGATAATAAAAATTAAACAAATAAGATAGGAGAAAACTCAGTTAATTCATAATAGATAATAACATACTCGATAACATACACTCTGCCTTAACTTTTATTACAAATATTTGATAAAACGAGATACTGATGTTTATTACCTACTATATTTAACAGATTACAACCCTCTCCTCATCTAAAATCGAAGAGTAGGTACTGGAATATATGATAGACTGAATATTATGGTTGAAGCAATTAAGAAGAAAATTAGGTAATTTAAATATTATAAATTGCGTAGTTTATTTGAATAATGTGCCTATAGAGTGATACAACAATTGTCTCCTGAAGAAATGAAGGAAGGCTATTACATAAAAAAAGACGAGGGTGTCTTGTTATACACATTTTTGTCCAGAAATGTATAAACGGGGATGATAGTTATTATATTTTCTGCAATATCTTAAAAGTCTCTCAAGGTTTTTTATTTTTATTTCAATTTAGGATTGTGGCATCTAAACAGTAATAAAGATTTATTCTCGTCATTGTTATTTGGTCACATCATTGCATTTACCTTGAAATGTCACATACTTTGAACAATTTTCATAAAACTTTTAGCGAAAGAATTGAAATACATTATCTTGACAAAATTTTTTGCAAAATTTAAGGAATATATTTTAAGAATACGGTCCGAAAATATTTATAAAATTAAGTAAAACATTATTTCCATTGAAAATGTACAGTTATTAATATTTTATTACAGATATTATTTTCTTGCGATGTAACACAAGACTCTTTATGTCACACTATTTCCATGTCTCTTTTACATTTTGATATTAACCCAATAATCCTTACGTATGGGAGTAAATTAGATATAAAGGGAAATTTGTTCTATATAAAACCTATCCGTGAAATGCATAAACAATTTTTGGAAGGACGATACTGTGTTGAAAATGAAAACCAAGGTCACAAATACTGATCCAGGACAAAACATTGCGACTGGCATAGAATCATAAAGCGTTACTTGAATCTTCTTTCTTAGAGCAAAAGATTTGATCAACCAATCCGGAACATTATAATCTTTTCAGCAATCCTAAGACTCACACATCTATCATATAGGTACGAACGATAGGAAAATCTTGTTATATCTTAATAGTCCTTGTATACTGAAATCTTGAATAAAGCTTCTATTTGGATATATACAAAGAATATACTAAGATCCAAAGTTGAAGGAAGTAACATGTAGATATATTACCATACCTATACAATTGTGGCTGGCTTCTTTAATACCTAGTGTATTTATTTTTTATTAATTTATTATAATGAAAGAGTATTAGAAAAATAGGGTTTGCTATATTAACAACATAATTAATTTTTTGGCCTTATTCTCATCTCATATAATTTTAATTGTTTGAGGAAAATATGTCTACAATAAAGTCTGTTAGGCCACTCATTAGAAAAAAATCAAGCCAACAAAGAATTTCAAGGTTGATACAAAAAACAAATCTAATTTGTAAAGAAAGCTCCTTTGTAGTTTAAAAATTAATTTACTTATTTTTTTTGTATTTACCACATCACCATAAAAACTTACTTATTTAAAGTAAAACTAATTCTGCAACTGACAATGTTTAACGTTACTTAATTGTTCCTAACATGTCTCATCAAGAGCGGTTTAAAAAAATTATAAATTTAAAGTGTCTTTTAGAAGCTTCGATATAATTGACTGTATTTGGGATCCGCTCTATCTACCTGAGCAGAGAATTAGATTCTTGCGTAAATGTTATGGAATTCAGGGTAACATTTTGTGCCCAGGTAGAATTCGTTTACTCTCAATGAACTGAGAAGAGAAATATTATGCTTCTGTTTGCTTTCCATATTTCCACAAATATTTTAAGTATGATTATCTACAAGAATACCATTGCGTAATCTCGAAATCACATACTTATTTGAAACTCATTTCTAATACCTTAAAATTAAAATTAACAATACCCTACTTTTGCCATTCGTTAAATAGCTCGAGACTTCTAGGACAAATAGGATACCATTTTCATTAAATTGTATTTAGCCCTTTTAGTGAATATGAAGAAGAAATCTCGTCGAAACGAACCAGCTTGATTGGCTTGGCATACAATTGTTTTCAGTCAAGTTCTTGAGGCAAGTTTGTTGACTAAGGGAGACACTTTAAAATTATTCTATTGTTTAGAACTGATGCCAAAAAATAAGAAAATGTGTTCAAAGTTCTCTTATTTTAATCAAATGTGTTTTACGTTTTGTGTATATTATGGAGAAGAGAAGAAAGAAGGGAAAATAAGCGAAGGGAGACTAGGCGCAGTTATAGACAGTTATATTGTATTGGGTACCAGAACACAAAAAAAATGAGAAAGTCGATGAACTTGCTAGTAAGGGATCTGAAACAAAGTTCATTGGTCCGGAGTCCTTCTGTGGGACATCTGCATGTGAAGGAACTTATAGAGTGTACTTTGCAGAAAAGAACGAATGATAAGAAAAAATCATACAAGCTAAAGCTTGTAGACAGTTCGGTTTGCCGAGGATGTGACTTGTCGGATGAAATTTCTCTGCAGATCCTGGACCAGTGCCCAGAATTTGTACTTAGTAGAATGAAGCTTCTGGAGAAACCCTTCTTGAAACCCAAGGAGCTAAGAGAAGTGTCAGTAGGGAAGCTTTTGGACTTTGATAAAAGGACCAAGCTACTTGCTGAATAGGATTGAAAAGTGGGACACACAATAGACCTGATAAGGTCGCGCTGCTATGGGACTTGAACATAATTTAACCACAGGAAGAAGAGGAAGGATGAGTAAGGCACAGTTACAGTCATAAAGGTAATGGAGGCGGTAAGGAGGACAACATCAGGATTATAACCATTCGATCTGGACCTGGGATTCGTGACTTTCTTCTCAATGATGGGACTCTCAGTCCGTAGAACAATTTGAACATTATTAAAAACTCCATTTTGAATCAGTCAATATACAAATTTTGATTGACTTTCTTCCGACAACAACAAATATGCAAACCACAAGCTGGGTACCTTAGCATCAATGAAAGGCAAACAAAACAATAAACGAAGGTAGATAAAAGAAGGACGACAATAGACCAAGCCAGAAAAGTAACGTTTGATGATAACGAGGAATTATCTGAATCCCATATATCAGTTAATTAAGCGGAAGAAGGTGATGATAATGGTTTTGTGAAAGATGTTTGTGATATCTTAACAAATAAAACAATATTTATTATTTAGAAAATATCTTCACTGTGGACTATCTGCTTCGATTGGCATTGAATTATAACCTGCAGTGTCAAGTTAGCAACTAAGACCGTTCGTCAGTTAAACCACCAAGTATAGACCGGTTTGTGACTTATTGGATTAATATGTCGTGTGTGAGACAACAGATAAACGATTCAGTTATTTCAGTGTCTTAACTCAAGACATGGAGTGAGTACACACGAGACATAGCAGAGTACTACATCTAAGAATCGTCGGTGCTACTTAATGTAGTGTAACGAGTACTATGAAACCACTATCGTATTGGAAGAAACAACTACTCCGTGGACTATCTGTCCCGACCAACATACAATTTTAATCGGGATATTAGTCTGTACAATAGTTGTTTCTTGCAATATTGTCAGTTCAAATTATTTTCACATGCATAGTGGTGACACTGGTCTTGCTCTCATGGACTTGCGAAATAGCAGGTCGCTCTTTGCCAGTTTGGCCTCGTCAGATCTCTAGGCGTTAATAGCAGTGATCATTCCACTTCGCTATATGTTACATCCCACTGATTTAGAAGATATATCTTTGCTGTTACTTTTTGAAGCACTCTCGTATCTCAGCGATATATTTCTTTCACTCGTACCGCTCGGTCTTGTCCTGATGCAGCTTTCTTGTGGATGTATCAGAGCCAGACTGCATAAAAAGAGCAGGCAATAAAACTTCCTCTCATGAGCAGCAATTACGCTGTTCCCCGTAACGAATTGTCGCGTAGCCTGCCTCAAATATTAAAGTTTCTCGGTTTCGTAAAAGGCAATAAATTCCATACCAAGAAACAACTCATTTAATGCATCTCAGACCGTTACTAACCTCTTTTGTTCTTACAGCATGCTGTTGTTACACGCCATGTGTGTGTGTTTTTAAGTTTACACGAACAATAAAAAGTGAATTGCCAGTTCGACGGGTTTAATGAATATTTGATGTGGAACGAACAGACGGCGGTTCTATCGGAATACTCTCGATTTTCCGGTAATTAGTCTTTTCGAACTGCGTGTTTCAATTAAGGGTTTTTGGGCAAATTGCTTTCAGAAAAAAATTTATCGAAGCGTTTTCTGAAAAAGTCTGTATGAACCGGGAGGAGGCTCATCAAACAATGGACTTTCAGATTGGGACTATTGATTCTATCTATTTCAGACAAGAGTCTATTACCTTGGATTAGAATTTTATCATTTATTTCAGGTGTGTGCATTAAACTGGGCCATAAAAATTCACTTTTTTTTTTTAAAGATATATCGAGAATATCATTGAGAATGACGAAAAAAATATATATTGAGCCTTTAATATGAGTTTTAAAAGGTCTATCATCGCTAGTTTCGATATTTTATACCTGATTCCATTTTTGCGTCAAAACTGCCAAACTATAGAGGTACAAAAATTTATCTACATATATTTTTGAAGGAAATTGATACCCTACAAAAAAGGTCTGATTGAAAATTTTGGGCAGACGAGCCGTTTTCATGTAATCAAGCCTTGAAAATTGATATGCTTTTTCTATTTGACTTTTTAACTTTGTAATTTTGTAAATAACGAACAAATTCATATCTGAAATGAACAATACAGATTTTCAAAGGAATTTTAATGATCTACAAAAAAGATATCTTAACATTTTTGCATAAATTTACTCATTCAACAGTTATTCACGATTAAAGTTGAAGTAAAAATAGAATTTTTGTTTTTTTCGTTTTGGACCAAATTTTTTTCACTCAATGGAACAAATTGATATTACACATCATCGACAATTATTATTCTATCAATATAATCACCAAAATATCCAAAATTTATAATATATTCAAATTCATTATCGCTCAATAGCTATTTTTTCTACAAGAACGTAGTTTTTCTGTTTCAAAATCATTTAAAAAAATAACAATTATGTAGTTTTACTATTGAAGATTATTTATTTATAATATTATATTCATAAACTACATAATTGTTATTTTTTAAATTATTTTGAGACAGTAAAACTACGTTCTTGTAGAAAAAATAGCTATTGAGCGAGAAAAATGGGATCAGGAATAAAAAATCTAAACTAGCGATGATAAAACTAATATTAAGGGCTCAAACTCTCACGATATTTTTTTTTTCGTAATTCTGAATGATATTCGATATATCTTTTTTTGGCCCAGTCTAGTGTGCATATAGCGAGTGGTATGTACTACCTACCCTTTTCACAGGTGTAACTGTTTTATTTTTAGAGAACAGAGAATATTAAATTAGTAAAGTTGAGCATAATTTCGTGAGTAATTCATTGTTATTTATAAAATTGGAGCATGTTTTCAAGTTCCTGAAATATCCTGGAAAGGACTGAAAATAGGTAAATGAATAATAAATAAGAACTTATACTGATAATGATATACAATACATTGCTGGACTATAAGACAAAATACAGTGGATAAGACAAGAAGAGATATATGTATGTATATTTTTGGAATATTCGCAGGAATGTAATGTTTAACACTCTTCGTTTGGCATTAACGATTTGCCATTAAACAAAGGGAATCTGCTGTAGCCACTTCAGTTATGAAAAATAAAAAATGTGTTAATTACTCCTTCAAAGAACCATAAAAATTATTCTATTATTATCTCATGCCTCTGCATTTTAGACCAGAAATGGCGAGCATTGATTCATGTATTACTGACATTATTTTCCCTGAATCCAGTGATATATGGGAATTTGATTTTTGCTCCAACCTTTTCCAAAAATTTATGAGGAGGCAAAATACGTGTTAATGTTAATTTTAGCTCTCCAACAAATATGCCGATTGTGCTATGAAAATAATCTTATCAACATAGATAATATATATTTTGTAAAAAAAAGTATCTAGAATTTGTCATTTAAAAATTTAGCACTCACAACCACTGAAAAAATAGCACCATTCTCGGAAGTTACTTATCTTCAGCATTTTTCAATTAGAATTCATACAGAGATATATTGGCCACCCTGTATCTACTCTACAGTGTATTAAGTTGATAAAATATCAAATTCTTCAAAAGCTAAACAGGTACTACAGGCAATTAAATATTTATATGTACATTTTGTAGGTTAATACATTATTTCTCGGAATAATTTAACATAAACATTCGCTCTTATCTCTGAATGCAAATCTATAATAAAATATAACGACACGGTAATTAAATATGTAGGTATATTATTTCTTGTAAATGATTTCCATGTCCTATCCTTGCGCACCTTATAAACTGATTGCTTTATATAAGAAAAATATCTCTCATAGTTTGTAATTAAAATGCATTAACTTCATTTATTACCTATTAGCATCAGTTTTGTTTAGATAAAATATCTTACAATTACTTTAGGGATTGAAAAAATATGTATTACTATCATTATATTGAAAACTAATGAGATTATGTATTTTTTTATACATTGATGTGGGTATTGAGAATGGTTTTAAAATAAAAACATGGACTTATAAAGACTTTAATTAGTATTCTTAAATTTTCAATAAAACACTGGTATCTATTAGGATTTCTAGACATGCACCATTCAGTTTCTTTGATGTATGTTAATTTACTTACTGAGTACAGGAAAATGTTACGAACTTTTCGTCGACATATGTGTTAAATTGCTTAAAATTTCAGAATATTCGTACATAAACATGAACAATAAGTGTGGAGGCGAGATTTTTGTTGATTCGCCCCTTCAACATAATTTTTGAATAAAAATTATATTTGTCTGTAAATAATAGCAATCAATTGTAAAACAAAAATAATAATAATAATAGAGAAAGGTAAGCAGTTTTTAAATAATTAAGTGATATTTGATGCTTCAAATAACTAGTTAGTAAAAAGTGATGCTCTTTTCAGCTCATGAATTCTCCCAATTCATAAAAGAATATATTTTTTTGGTTGAATGACAAAGACAGGAGCATTTGACGGTTTCGAGAAAGTTAGTCAAATTCGCTCTGTGTTTTTTATTATTTCACTTAAATGTTATTTTTTCATTTGATATCCAAAAAACTAGTTTATCTTATGTTACGCTGTTAAGCATTTTGAAACGTTATTAATTTATGAAAAGGTCATAATCGCAAGAGCTGCTACATATTTATGTTTATCGTATTTCTCAAAGGCGTCTACGAAATAGAAGAACATTTGTTAAAGTACCCTAACATCCCTTTAAATTGAATTTAAATAGTTGGCACAATCATGAAATTGTACTAGAATTTGCTGTAATTTACATTACACTGCATTTGCTTTATTTGTTTTAACTCTGACTTCCTCCATCAAGCTACCTTAACTAGTAATTATTGCAATTAACAATGTATGAATCCATTTCTAGTGTTATTGTATGTTCTTACACCCAAATAAGAAGAGCGATACAGGTCACATATGCTTGTAACTTTCTTAACAACTTTTATGCATATTGAACTACAACCGATGCGATGTTATAAATGCATGAAGCAGCTGAGATGCCGACTCTATCGATTATATAAGCAATTTATGTTAATGTAAATAAATGTTTATAGCGAACCGTATAGAAATACTCTATAGATAGCAGATACACACTATATAGTATATCTTGCAAAAGGATAATTTATATAAAAACTTTCTAAACTGGTACTTTTTGAACGAGTCTGAATTTTAATAAAGCAAACCGAGTTCAACAATCCGAAGTTGTGCCCAAAGACGCGCTGCCCGTACTATTGATTCTATTATACATAATTCATGAGAAAACAAGAAATAATATTAAAACCACAATGACACCAAATGCCATAAATATCAAATAATTTACTTCCATTAGAAGTTTCACAACGTCTTTCACCATTCGCTTGTTATTACATAAATCCTGGTAAAGAATAATTGAAGAAGTATTGTATTTAATTTTGTTTACCACTTTCTTTCAAAAACAATCTTCAGGATGCGAGCAGCTGGGTTTTCGCTTTTAGAAAACATGATTTTCTTGTGTACAGTTTTTTAGAGAAAGTACATTGTAGTAATGTCGAGTGTGATCATTTTGATGGACATTGAGAATCTATATCTAATTTGATATTTAAGCAATGAGTTGCATATGGATAGGATGAATTAAATAGGAATATTCATGCAATGACAGACTGTTAACAGCTACTTTGCAGATGATTTTTGGAACTAACCCTTTTTATCAGAATAAATAAAGCATTGAAGGTAACATTTTTCCCTTAGTTGTTTCCTACTTCTATAATCTGTCAGAAAACGAACTTGGAACTTAGTCTTCATCCATTTCTTAAGAACCATAGAAGACAGAAGACTTCAAATTTGGTGCAGTACAGTTCCGTCACAGTAGTTAACCACTTGTAAAACTTGACTCATTGCTTTTTCTGGTATTTGAAGGATGAAAGTCAACTAGATCAATCCGATGTATAGACTCGGGAAAGGCAAATCTGCCGACATCCTTTCGATAATCTTAAGATGCGCTTGTTAGTTTTATTCGCTTAATGTGCGGCAATTTGAAATCCATCGAATTTTGGAAATTAAAAAGTCTCAAATACGTCGAATTTCGAACTGAGCTAGGGTAACATAAAAATACACCATCACATGAACAACAACACACGATTCAAAAGGATTCCAAAGATCGGCAAAATCCTGAGCGACAAAAAGTCTACTGCTAAGGCGAACATCTACAGGACCACATCGGAGCCACTATGGAGTGTGATTGAACGTCTACCTGGTACCTTGTAGTGTATTAATCAGTTCTTGATTAGTAGTCAGTACGCTCACTGTATTATATACACTCATTCATATATTTTGAACATATACTCTTTCTGGTATTTGAAGGATGAAAATCAACCACTCAGTCTATAGACTCAAAATAGTGTAAAGGTAAATCTTCCGCCATCCTCTCGATAATCTAAAGATGCTCTCGTTAGTGGTACCTAACTTATATTCGCTTACCATCTTAATGAGCGACAATTCGAAATCCATTACATAAGGTAATTAATTGGCTTTAAATTGTTCGTCTAATCCTGCATGCAGGTCGACTTCACAATAACATGTTCCTAACGACTCTAAGAACGTAAACCGAGATGCATTCGACGGCAACTATCAGCGCATCCTTAATTAAACAATCGTTGAGAGATTTGTGATTCCCCACTGCTATAATACAGTCTCCTGAGAGATTTGCTTTGTTACTCAAAGTAATGGAAACAATGCGCAAAGTAAAATAATGCCAAGAACTTTACTTCAGATGGAAATATTAAGGATAAACATATTGGTGTTTATAAACGGTACTAAATTTTCGATTAAATTTGGGAATTTTCGTTGGAGCTCTAAAAGAAACTCCCAATTGCCACCAATCAACAAAGGAGCAGCAGACGACACCAACGACGCGCAGAATGTGCAGAAAAATCTCAGTGTCGAATGTTGGAAAGTAAAAAGTCCGAATTTCGAATTGAACTAACGCAACATAAAAATACACCATGACATGAATAACACTGCATATACCAGCACGAGTAAAGTCGATTCCAAAGATCGGCAAAATCCTGAGTGGCTAAAAGTTCAATGCTAAAGCGAACATCCTCACAGCATCACAGCGGAGCCATGTGATTGAACTTCTACCCCGGTACCTTATAATTAATTAATTAATTAATTTATATATTGAGAACTGTTGGAACTAAGAGCCAAATTGCAAACCGTGTACTTTAAACTATTTTTTTATAACCGGGAATAAATATTTCTAGATATTAAGAAATGACAATAATTTAAAAAGCAGTTTAAGATATTTTACGAGTAAATATATGAGTATTCTTTTCTAAAACAAATAAATATCTTCGTGTTATATAAAAAAATTTAAATAACGATAATATTAATATTTTCGACTTTCTTTTTAATTTCTTGTGTTGTTTATGTATATTACTAGTTCGAAAGATAAAGAATGCATTTGATCAATAGTAACGCAACAGGGCTTTTTATCGGTTAATTCTATTTGCTCCAACTACATAGGTAAACAAAGAACACATGCTTTACTGAGAGATCTAACATATGGGATTTGTTTGGACATTTCTAAACTTGTCTTAGTCGTGTAGATGTACACATCATGCCCTTAAATCCCGAATAGAATTTGTATTCCTATGAAGAATGAAGAAGTATTAAAATAATAAATAAAAATGTCTATAAATTTTAGCAAATACTTCAAGAAAAGTAGATAACATTCGTCGAAATTAAAATATACATTTTTCCATACTTTTGTCAATCGTTATTATTGTCACTGTTTTTAAATTATACACAGTATTGAAACTGAACTAAATATTTCGCATTAATGAACAGCTATTTCTGTAAATGTTATGAGGATGTAGATGTTTTTAGATATATAGAAGTTAAATTTCATTAGAAAATTATCTGCTAGTAGATTAAAAGGGTTGAATATCTCTAGCGAGAAATGTTTACATGAATTCCGATTAAAAAAAATATATCCGTCCATGAAGACGCTGCCTGCGGATATCATCTGTCTAAAATTGTACCTATGTGATGGTATTTATTACTGGACCTAGAAATTTGAGGATGTAATATCATAACACAAGGATATTTTTGTATAGATCACTTCATATCATTTTACTATGTTATTATGTTGCCAATATAAGTATAGATAAAAGTGATAGAAAAAATTTCCATTCTTGCATTATATTTAAAATAGTGGATAGGCATTTCAAGGACATACAGGTATATATGTGTTCTACGACCTACATCAATATCGACTAACTCGTATCTGTATAATATTATTTGGCTGTAATCAATAACTCAATATCAATCAATATATTGTCTTTTACGTCGAATACTTAGCGATTGATCTGATAGATGCTAGTCAATTTACTCACTAGCCACATTTTCTAGCATGGAACTAACATGCTGTATATAAAGGTATATACTATAATTCATTCGGAAAGTAAGGCAAAACAATAAATCATACATGTCATACTCGTTCTTCCATAACTTGAACTGTTTATGTTCTTCTTTAGCTCTTTTGAAAAATTAAAAACTAACATTCCGAAATATGATAGCCAGCGGAATATAGAGATTAACTCGTTCCTACAAAAGTGATTAATCATGAATTATTGTTTTTAGTAATCAGTTACAAGAGAATCAAATTATTAATAATCCGAAAACGATTATCACATAATCTTCTTTACAAGTAGGTAATTAATTTCGAGATAAATAAGATTAGTTGGCAATTATAATTATTCTGATTGTATAAGCAATTCTTTATATCCGTTTAGTTAATCGCAGTTTTGTTGTTTATTAACAATTTTAAGGGGTGTCTTTCCTATAACGTTTTTATTTAGGACGCTTCGTTAAAAAGATACAGGGTGTCAAAATAATTTCAATTTTCTTAAATAATTTAAAAACTAGTAAGTGAAATTTTCTTAATAAAAAGCCTTTTCTTTTTTTTTAATAATAATTCGATTATTGTTATAGATGGACCCAACAAACTATACTCTGTTTGGAAATGAAAGAGAGTAATAAAACCCCGAGATAAGAACCGGCCATGGGCGTGCTAATATTTCGTTTCAGGTAATTATCGGGTAACACTAATGCTAACAGGTAATGGGTGTACATTAGTATATTTTACCGGATACATCATAGGGCAGGAGCCAGTGAATTGTGACAGATCAATCCAGTCTTAGAGATGAATATACGAAGACGTGCTAGTGCAGTAGAGTAAAATTCGACTTGTGTTTAGTGACTAAAGTACACTCATTTTATTTTAAAAAAGAAATACCAACGCTAAACAAAATTTTAAGTGAACTTTCAGAGGACAACGATTTGCCAAAAATCAGTAGAAGCAAATTATGGGCCGTCTTACGAGAGTTGAATTTTTGCTGGGAAAAGCAGAACAGGAAGTCAGTTCTTATCGATAAAGATGAAATTATTTGTTGGCGAAGATCCTACTTAAGATCAATTAGAAAATTCCGTGACGAAGGGAGGAATATTTATTATCTAGACGAAACTTGGGTCAACGAGGGATATACTGTAACAAAAGTATGGCAAGATAAAAATGTAAAAAGTTTTCGACAAGCATTTTTGGATGGACTTTCAACAGGGTTCAAGGCACCTTCAGGTAAAGGGCGAAGATTAATAGTGACACATATAGGTAGTGCCAGTGGTTTTGTAGATGGCGGTTTACTTTTATTTGAATCTAAAAATACAGGTGACTATCACGAAGACATGAACGCAGATGTTTTCGAAGAGTATTTTACACAGATGTTGGATCTTATTCCTCCGGGGTCTGTAATTGTCATGGATAATGCCAGTTACCATTCACGGCAGACCGAGCGGACGCCTACGACTGCTTGGAGGAAAGCCGATATAATTCAATGGTTATCCGGAAAAAACATTTCTTTTGAAACAAATATGGTGAAAAAGGAACTTTTGACACTTGTCAATCTTAATAAAGATCAGAAAAAATATGTTATCGATGAAATGGCAACAAATCGCCAAATAACGGTACTACGGTTACCACCTTATCACTGTGAACTTAACCCAATCGAATTAGTCTGGGCGCAGGTAAAAGGAGATGTAGCGCGAAATAATACGACGTTTAAATTAAGTGACGTGAAAATTTTGTTAAAAAATTCCTTGGAACGAGTAACTGCAGATAACTGGCAAAGATGTATACATCATGTACAAAAAGAAGAGGAGAAAATGTGGGAACTCGATAATTTAATTGACGTTACTGTGGAACCTATCGTTATCAATCTAGGAGACGAAGATAATTCATCAGAATATTCAGAGGATGAATTTTAATATACCTACTTTTTTATTTTCTTTATTGTACATTTATACAACACTACATTTACTCACCATAATTTGAATTTTCAAAATACATATATTTTTGTGTGGAATAAAAGTCTATTCATTAAATTTAAATAAATATTTTGATAATAATATTGAATAATTTTATTTGAATTACTAAAAACCCTCTTAACCCGGTTATGATGCTTAAAGTAGCCTCATGTTTTGAAATGCTGTTTTTATATTGTTTACTTATAAGAGAAATGGACCGAGAAATTGAAGCGGCATAGACAAAGACGGATTGTCGGGGATTAAATTTTAGCTACCTGCTACAATTTAGTACAGTCCGATCGCACAAAGTTTTGTTAAAAGTAGACCTCGTCTATACGGAAAATACATAATATAAAAATATTGAATATAAGCACCAGTACTACATTTATTTACGATTTGCATACATAATGAGCTTTTATTACTCTCTTTCATTTCTAAACAGACTATATATGACTATGCTCGACAGAGAATGTTCTATCCAAATATGTAAAAATATACAGGGTGTTCAATTTAAATTAACAAAGTTAACATCCGCAGCCATTTTGTTTGGACCTCATTTGTTTTTCTACTTTCAAAATTCATAAAAAATCGTGCAGCTTTTGTATTTCACATTTTTTTATAACTCTAAAAACAAAAAAGTTAATGAGGGGGTTAAAATATAGTGAATCACCCGGTACTTATCACCGTCTTCAATAAGCTCGCAAAAATCAATCTGTTTTCGTTTTCGTAACTTAGAAACATTTTTTTAATTCATTTATTACTACTTTAATATTGCCATCAAAGATCGAAGTTCGATCGAGGTAATTTGGAGTTTCTTTTAATTTTTTTAATGATACTAGTCGATGGCTTAAAATATAATCTATAATATAAATATTCATATTTGTGGTGCCATATATACACATAAAGTGTGCTATTTACATACATGTACATAATTCATAGTTACATTCTACCACTGGAAGAAACACGGAGCAAATTAAGAGTATGTAAAAGTATGTGCAAAATGCGAGTCTCATTAAATACAGTTGGCAAATAAATTGTTCAACAGTGTCCAGAAGTACCTACAACGGAAATGTAAGCGTCCACAAATTAGCACAAACAAAAGTAGGAACATGCCGTTATTTTCTTCCTACTTCGCAACCTCTGTATTGGAAACAGCTTTATTTGGATGAAAATAAATCTAACAGATGAGTGCTCTGTCACAGTCTGACTTTCTGGAGTACCGACTAAGTGGGAATTTTTAAAAAGCCTTTCAATGTCTCTACTTATTAGTATTCTTTTCATATAGTCGGTAGTTAAGTTTTATTTATACATATCTGATAATACTGACACCAAGTCTAAACGAAAGTGAATGCGTATAGCAGCAGCTTTTACGTGACATTTATTAACTCCAATAAAAGTGTGACAACATTTATGAATTGAAAACAAATAACGTAGGATTTTTTATTTGAAATTCCTGAAAGAAATTAAAGACATTACATTTCCTGTTTAAATTGCAATTTTATACTAAATCTAATACACATTGTTTTCTAAGTAACACTGTTATACATGTTATGAAAGTTTAAAAATAATGAACAATCCAATATTTTGATATAAAATTCCTTTGAGGTTATTTTAAAAACATTTTTAGAGCAATATATAAAAACTTCGAAGGGTGTTTCATTAAGAAATTTACATTTACACTTGACTAAGATGAAATATATCTCTAATGTATGTTTATTTAGGCAACACATTTATTTTGTGAAATAAACCATAGGGAATGCCAAACTGATTGCTGATCTCTTTAATTTGTTTTC
Organism: Anoplophora glabripennis; assembly: GCF_000390285.2. Taxonomy (NCBI): domain Eukaryota; kingdom Metazoa; phylum Arthropoda; class Insecta; order Coleoptera; family Cerambycidae; genus Anoplophora; species Anoplophora glabripennis. The sequence goes on from NW_019416241.1 coordinate 387,127, forward strand.
AGTATGTATGGTGCGTTCCAGAGAAGAACCCTACTTCAGCAAGAGCCCGAAAAACGTAAACGTTGTTCTGGGAAAATCGATTACAATGCCATGTGAAGTCACGCCGAACAACGGCATCAATTACTATTGGCAATTGAACGGTGAGTTATCAAATCGAAAAAAAAAATATATTTTGTACACTACGATATTGTAAAGTGTAAAATGTACAAAGCTTTCTAAAGATCACGAAAGCTTCGGAGAAATATGTATACACGGAATTGTTTGATCAATAAAGTAACAAGTGTTTAGCTCTCATGGATTAATTATAAGTAGTAGTTAATAAATTTGGCATAAAGGTACAATATCCCTTTTAAGAAGTTTGAGACTAATAAAAGGACACATTAATCTTATTTACACATGACTATACCGGTTAAGAAAAATTGGGGCATATATTTATAAAAAAAACGTTCAATATGGAGATAATAAAAAAGTGTTTATATTTTCATTTAAAATAATATACAGGGTGTTTTTAAATGAAGTAGAAAAAATGGTACCAGTGAATGTAGAGCCAAAAATAAGAGGATGCAGTAAAAATACCTTATATGAAAGTTACACCCCGATATGCCCTCTTAAAGGAGGGGATTGAAATTCACATTTTAATTTTTTTCTTTAACATGAGGAATGCTAGAGACACGAAACTTGGTATGAGCATCCTACCAATAAAGAAACAACTTTTCAATATTTGTTCGATCATTGGCGTATTTTATAAAGGAGTGAAACAGTCAACTCCATTGCAATATTTTATTAGAAATTTTTTATATGAAGCAAATTATTTATTTAAAAAGATATTGCGCAACTTATTTACCTCTTGTAATTTTTCGATAAAACCGATAGTTTTCTAGTAAAAAAATTAGATGCGTCATCGTTCACTAAAGGAATAATTGCGAAAATTTTTAAAAATAAAGTAGACGGATGTTACAACAAATAAATTGTTATTTATCATATTAATAAATTGACACTTTCTGTCAACCAATAATTAGTACCAATTGATTAATTTATTATCAGAATAATTATGGCAATTAATATTTATTCCAATTACGAATACTTATGTGGACATGATGATACGACATGAATATATGACAATGAGGGTGCCGGAAGAAGCCGTAATGTCCGAACTGTTGAAACTGAGGAAACTATACTGGAACATCTAGAACAAGACTGCGGTACAAGCACGAGACAGGTGTCCAGGCAACTGCAAATTTCTCACAGTCTTGTGTGGAATGTAGCTCATGAAAATATTTTATACACTTTTCACCATCAACCTGTGCAAGAATTGAATCACCCTAATTTACCTAATCGCGTGGATTTTTGTCCATGGTACATTAATATTTCCAGGCATGACTTAAATTTCCTAATGAATATACTTTTCACCGATGAAGCAAATTTTCCTAGAGTAGGTGCAGTAAATATTCATAATGTTCATTCATGGTCGGAAGAAAATACTCATGAAATATTTGTTTTAAGATGTCAACATAATTTCAGTTAAACGTTTGGATGGGAATTGTATGAAATATTCTAGTAAGTTCTTTTATTCTTCCACACAGGCTTGGAGCGGCCGAGTATCTCAGATTTTTAAACGAAAATCTTCCAACAATACTTGAATCGTTAAATTTAAATTACCCGAATCGCTGGATTGGTCGTGGTCGTGATGGCCCTGTTTGTTGGCCTGCACGTTCATCTGACCTAACGCCTATGGATTCTTTTGTGGGGACGCATAAAAAGTATTGTTTATGCCACTGCTGTTGCCTCCTTAGAAGAACTACGCTTAAGAATATTTCAGGCAGCAGATGACCTTCGCAATAACCAAGAACTGTTTGTGTGAGTGCGTTATAACTTCAACAGACGTATTAGGTTATGCTTGCAGCAAAATGGAAATTATTTCGAGAATAGTCTTTAAATTTAATTTTGCATTTCTTGTTTTTCGTTTGTATTAAATTTTATTTCAGATAAACAACTTTACCTGATACATGTCCCATCTTATTGACAGAATGTGTCAATTTATTAATATCATAAGCTGTTTCTTATAATAGAAAATAATAAAGTTCTTATTTTAGATTGAAAGTGATCCTCTTTCGAAATTACCATTCGTTTTTACAACACTTATACAGGGAAAAAATTCCTGATTTAGTTAACTAAATATGCTAACTACCTTACAAGCTAAGCTAATTTTGATTTGAACAATAATACGTTTTCCTAAAATGTAGAAAATGCATGTCTCTTTTCCTGAAAATGTCTCATATTTAAATGCTAATTACACAGGTACACAAAAAGAGTGATGGAGAAATACTCCTTCACAGCAGGATATTTCCCTAACCTCAAAAACACCTCAAAATCAGTGGAAGTCTCGATTTTTTTGTTAAAATGGTTTGAAATTAAACTACAAAGACGTATCAATACAATCAAAATAAAAACTTTTTATTCCCACAATTTTTTCTCTAAAATGCCTGCTTGTGCAGTTACAGCAATTTTTAACCAATTTTGAGCATTATTAAATTAAAAACTTTTTATTCTTGCACTTTTGTCTCTAAAATACATTATTGAGGAGTTACAGGCATTTTAATGATACTCAAAATTGATTTAAAATTGCTGTAACTCCACAAAGAGGTATTTTAAAGAAAAAAGTGCAGGAATAAACAGGTTGATTCTATTAACATGCCTGTGTACTAATTTCAAAATCTTAACTATTTTAACAAAAAATCGAAATTTCCACCGATTTTGAGATTAAGGAAAAATCCTGACATGCAGAATTTCGGATGATTCCATCGTCTTCAGCGAATCAAAATACAGGGGTAAAAAGTATATGAAAAAAAAAATTGTGTGGCTATATTATTAAACAACACTTTTTAATATCATCCAAATATCTTTAATAATAATGAAACTTCAACATTGATGATCTAACCTCCAGAAATGCTGATGTTTCAAAGAAGCAACTTGGTTTCCGAAATTGCCGAATTGAATTGTTTGCGGATGGCAGTATTTGCCAAGTAAATGAGAGAATGGGAAGCGGTTGCAGACAAACTTAATCCCAGGTAATCCGCAAGCATCATGAAAATTATTCTCAATGCAAACTGCCGCAGTGGTTTGTATAAAAGGCGGTAATGAACAGAAAAAAACTGATTAGATAAAAGGTGCAAATATTTTTATAGCAGAGCTTTATTATACACATTAAATAATCTAACGACAAACTGATTGCCTGGAATCGGAGACTTCAATACAAAATTTTAGAAGTGCAGAACGGAATGGTATCGATAAATATCGATTCTCGTTTATATATGGTTAACGCTCTTATTTCATAATTTGATACCATACATATAATAGAACTTTCATTAATGGTAGGTAATTTAAAGTTTGATAGAAGGTATACAGGGTGTTCTACCAGTTTTGGTAGCTGGGTTAATTTCAAACATTTTTCCTTATATTCGTTTTTGTTTTGAAGTACCAAAATAGCCAGATAAATAAATATGATGGTTGCTATAACAATTATTATTATTTGTGTCATTTTGTTTATTCATTTGACACATAAATGCTAAATAAAAAATGCATTTATTTACAACTGAAGAGTATTCAGATATTGTCTTTGTATGTGGGTGTTCCAATAGATATCCAAATAGACATCTTTAAATAAATTTAACAAATTCTTTCATTTTTTATCATCATTTTACACCATTTTTTTATAACGGAAAAAAATGTCGAATTTAACCCAACTACTATGTGTCAAATTTGTCATATTTAGAGCTAGTGGAACACACTGTATTATAACTAAACAACATCTCTTGAAAAGCACGTTCTCAGTTTCAAAATAAAAAGAAAGGTTCTTAGGAATAGCTGCCTGCAGCTGCTTTGTTTCTAAAATGAAGCAACTTAAGAAATCTCAAAGAATGATCTTTTCAGAATTATTAACCATCAAAAACGAGAAACTTTAATCTGCTTTAGTACAATATTACAATATCAGTTTCTCTTTGATATCAGTCCGCTTTAACTCGATGAGCTAATTTCAAATAAAGTCAAATAAACCTTGAGCTTGGTTTATCAGAAATCAAGTTTAGATCGTGGTTTTAATGTACGTATCCCTTAGCATTCGTATCGGAAAGAAAACAATTCCAAAATTATATACAATCCATAATAGTAGAAAGTCAACCATCTGCGAACAAATCAACCGTTTAACCAAAATCAATCTTTTAGACAGTCTCTCACACTTCGAATATTTCGATGGCCCAACCAACTTATATCACTTTATCCGTACCCCATATGACAACAATTAATACCCATACAGGAAGACACGTTTTCGGAAAACCCCATAACATACAGAAACCTGGACAAACTGAAATGTAACCAATAATAATCCAAATCCAACGCAAACTTCCACTGTTAATAAAAATTGAAGACATTTCGTACAGATCCACGTTCACAACATAGGCCAAATAACTTTTAACGAATAGATATTTCTCTAACATTAACACTTGTTTACAAATGTACCAAAGAAATGTGTAATTCTACTTATTTATTTTTTATTTTTAATTTCTTTTGGCAGATTTATGAAATTAATTGTGCGAGGAATTTAATATCCGTAGGAAATTCCGCTGTCCCAGTAAACTTGTTATGTACTTCCATTAAATCTAAACGTAGCGCTATTCCCGTCCAACAAAAAAGCAAACAAATGCGCGTCTGTCCTTGATCTGTTCAGCGCACCGCGTATTTCTTTGTTTTGCTTTCGTCGAGAATCCGTCCTAATAAAGAGTGACCGCTCTGTTGACAGGCATGAAAATACCGAACACGACTCGCCGCTATCAGCAGGGCAGCAACTTGCACATAACCCGCGTCGACCGAGAGAGAGACTCCGGCCAGTTCACTTGCATTGCCGAGGACATCACGGGACAGTCCAGCCCGATCACCAGCTCCGCAGCCTCCATCAACATTCAATGTGAGTATGATTGATTAATTCATTCCTGTTATGGAGTGTATAAAGTTGTGTTGGAAAATGGGAAAACAGAACAAACGTAATAGCTACTATGCACTGCTATGTTTTATTTCACATTCTGCTTTGAGAAAAACCCTCCAATTTAACTATATTGTTAAAAAATACAATTAAAATAGGACGCAGCTATTTTAAATACCTTCTATCTACAAGCAAATTATTTCTTACAATGAGTAATATCAGTTATGATCAGTATGTTTTGATGAATTTTAAAATTAACTTCCAGTAAGTGATTTTGTTACTATTATGCAGCTAACTGAAGTTGGTAAATAAGATAACTAAAACAGATATTATTACTACGACTAAACCTATTACTATGCACAGTGGTAGGTACAGATAGCTACCACAAATAATTGTATTCTTGCGACTTATAAGTTGCTCTATTTCCCACCAGTTTCCACGTCGTTGGTTTAGACTTCTTTACATGTTGCTCTCCCTCAGGATGTCGCAGAAAGAATAAGAGCTGAAATAGCACACGTGTTACGAAGACGATTCCGTCTACGAAAGAAGTCCAAACCATGAAGGAAACGAAATAAAATGAAAAAATAACCATATTCCTGGTCTCCAAAACAAATGCAACTGTTATCGTTCACGAAATAAAAAACATATCAAAAGTGGAGAACATACTATAGGATAAACGTATAAGAAGATTAAGAACAACAATCAAAAACGATGAAAAAAAGGTGGCATTTGCGATATGAGTGTCTAGCATTCCTACAGAACATAGGGATTTTCTTTCGGGTGATTCAAGAACGTCTCAACTTTATTGCCTTTGAGATTTTATTGACAAGATCAAAAGAATGCAACCAGATGCAGATGTCCTAGTGGGTATAGTTGTTATTTACGATAGTGCCAATGAAAGAAGTTTCGGAAGAAATTCGTCGTAGGCTCATCGCAGAAGACAAAGATGACTTGACAAAAGTTTACACCAGATGGATCAAGTTATCCTTTAGGGACCAGTTTTATGAACAAACTGAAGGAGCAGTTATGGGTTCACCCTTGTTCTCAAGTTTTTTCCACATATCCACATAGAAACCTTCGAGAAGAAAGCTTTTGAACCAGCAAATCTAAAGCGAAAAGTTGGTGATACAGTTACTATTTGGTCCTGTGGATATAACAACATAGAAAGTTTGTTCAACCACATCAATGTCATACATCTGAACTCGTGGTACCCTGTATTTCCTTGGTGTCGTTTTCAATAAAACACCAGGCAAAAGCAAAGGCACCAGGCTAAGCCCAAATCTATACAGAAACTCACACAGATAGATAGCACGTTTCATCTGCAAGCCACAACATTTAGATGAGGAAGTGCAGCACCTACGACTTGCTCTTATAATAAACGAATAGGATAGTTCAATAATCTTTGTCCTTAGACAAGGAGAGTGAGGAGGAGTGGCATTAACTTATTTGTCCTATATGCAAAGACGTAGGTACTTATAAAATAGGCAGCTCCTAAGGAAATATATTAATACCATCTGCAATACATCCTTTCCCAAGATGAGCTGAGCTATACAATGGATAATCAAGAAGACACATAAGTAAAAAGTTAAAGAAGCAGAAGTTGTGACTTGAAGAACAACAGTCCAGGAAAACAGTAATTACAGAGCACACAGCTGATACAGAACTAACTAACTAATACCAGAGTTATATTGAAAGAGAAATATGGTCAGGACTCTATAGGGACGCAATAGAAATCCAAAAGAATCGAAATAATTTGAATTGATGAGGGAGTTAGAACTACCTGAAATTAGTATCGACATGACTCTGCAAAACTCAGGGATAGGAAAAATAGACCAAAGACTACAAGACGTAGCAACTAGTCTGGAGATTGTTCATGCATTGACAACTGCTACAGGTGTCTGCAAGTCAACTCAAGGTGTATACCCTAAGTAGGCGACGTTGACATCTTAAGGTATTGTGCAGTATGGGGTACATTTTATAGTATTTGTTGTGTATGCAGTTTTAATTAAAAACCTTGACATGCTTTTGCTGTTTGCTTTCAGACGCGTAACAGATACGACTTGAAATTCATCAGAATTTATTGATTCGTTGTGGAATCAGAGTCACATCAGTGGAATAGTGTCCAAACAGTAAATTTTGTTTTAAATCTGAATAAAACTGCTACCGAAACAGCTGTTTATGGCCATGAAAACAAACCAGGATATATAAAATAGCACCCTTTTCTCCAGATTTGATTCATACTGGCTTCTAAATGTCTCCAAAAATAAAGTTACCCATAAGAGGAATACGTTGCGCTTAAACTGAGAAAATTGAAAGTAACGCGGTAAAGTTTCTGAAGTCGGTTCCAGCAGAATTGTTTAAAGACTGCTCCATATAAAATAAAACAGTTTGGAATCGAATTCAAAACCTATGTTACCTTTCTCTCTGGTATAACTAGGTTTCTAGTTATCAGCTAACGGTCCTTGAACACTTCGAACAGCGATATTTACATCACATATTGAGCTACTCACGAATCTATTGTCACCCAATTATGGGTCCTGTAGGTACGGATACAAAATAACTATTTAACCCATGCGTTCAGTGACATAAAATTCAATTTATTTTCTATGAAACAATTGCAGTCAACATGGAGAGTCATTGGCTATATAAGTTCGGCTTCTAATATTCGTTGCGTTCATTACAAACGTCGGCGTCGTTCAACATAGAATCCTCGATTTCGTTGCTAAAAACCGAATATACAGCGGCAGTCGGCGTTTGAACGCTTGTTAATTAATTGTTTGAAAGGAATGGTTGTGTGATATAGCAATTGTCCCGAACAATTGCGTTTCAGGTGGAAATTTTCAAAAAAAACTTCAAAGTACCGTGTCAGGCAAATTGCCACGTACTGCACGGACGAGTATTGTAAACTTAAAGTATGTATAGAATGAGAACTTTCATTACTTTTTATTAATTTCATTAAAATTGAAGGGGGGTGGTGAGCAAGGTGGTTTTTATTGATTCTCTGATGACGCGGTATTGAACAAGTCGTTAGTATCAAGTTCTAAGCAACATAATATGTATTAGATTTGCCTACATTTTGATATAAGGTTTTGATAAACTCTTTGGGCATTTTCGTTTGCTTTTCCATAAATTAGGAGCATATAATATTCACGATTGCTAAATAATTGCGCCATTTTCAAAAGAAAACGGCTATTAAATGTACTCTCGGAAAACAGCACAGCAATCACTACAACAATGTACTACAAACTGACTTTCTAATACAATCCGGCTTCATAAGAAATCTGCAAACTCATAAAAGGTGTTACAGAATTTTTTGTAAGTACTCGCCGCGATAAAATACATGTATTTCAGCAGTTCCAAAACAGTTGTAAACACATTTTTAATTAGCCTTTTCCTCTATGACCTTACACTTCCGATACAAGTTTGTGACATCAATTAACTCAGTTTTTACTCCTTTTTCACTCCTTTACATTTTTGATATAAGCTCGTTAACACCTTGTAAACATGAAACATTTAAAAAATGATAAAGGTGAGTACGGTCTGCATTGACTTTTAGTTTGTGATGATTGCTGTTCAGTTTATCAAAAAAATTTAATACCAATTCAACACTTCCAGTTTTTATTACTGCTCCTACTCAGTACCCTTTTCGGCAGCCGAATTTAACGGGGGTCATTTACAGCTTGTTTGTTATAAAAAGTGCATTAAAAGACTCAACACACATGTTGTGAATTAAAAATAACCCTAAAATTTCGGTGGAATCTTAATGTTAAGTAAGTTTATGAATGGTGCCGATTGTTATGACTCTGGTTTCCTGTCAAAATATATCGTTTATTTTTAGTTTATATGCGTTTCCTTTGCTTTGTACACAAAAACGAATCTAAATAAAGCGTAAATTTTTGTGTATAGAAAAAAAAACGAGTTGTAGGCACCGTCGTCGACTCGGGCACTATTTGCAATCTGCCGTACATCCGTCGGGTGTCGTCTTCACGTAAAACGAAAACAACACAACAAATCAGATCTTTCATGCGGTTTTTTATGGCTTGCCTTCATTTTATGGGCGCAAACAAAGAAACAGGAGGATTTACGCTGTCTACACAATTCCAACATCCATGAAGTTAACGTGATGTATGTAGCTGACAGAAATTTATAAATGTGTCACCGTTTAGATTTGTTTGCAATCACTTAAACATTATAAAATATGTCGGTACTGAAATCTTGACTATATATTGCATAGACGAATATTTGTGAACTCTATGAATATTTGCTGGCGAACATTTATGTACAGAGCTAAGACGAAAAACATTCGTCCTCAGAAATATTTGTCTAGGGCACACGAACAGTGCAAGGCGTGATTTGCATTGATTTACCAAGACAGCTATTTTCGTGTTATGTGTATTCAAATTTCGGACAATTGAGTGGAAAATATTCGTCAGATTTCACCATATTGAGTCGGTAAATTAACACAAATGTCGGCCTCATAGTTGTATTGTTGTGACTATTCGATATTGAGGCAATTTAATTAATTTAAAAGGTACAAATTATAGACCAGATAAACTGTACGTTTCAGCCTCTTAGTTGAAAACCAGCGAAATGTGGGGAAGTGTGGTATAAGAGCTAAGCAAAGCCACGCCTACTTTGTACTGGTTCGAATTAAACAAAAGTTTAATATACAGAAACTAATTTCTGCAACATATCTTAGTTACGAAATACCCTTTTACCATATGGAATTGTGCAGAGGAGAAGATTTTTATCTGCTCCGACAGTCAGGCCGCGCTCAGAGCGGTTAGATCCCCGAGAACTAGGTCTGCCCTTGTCCAGGAATGTGGAGACGCTCTAGAGTCATTGGCCAGGCGAAGAGAGGTAGAGTTTGGGTTCCAGGCCATATGGGTATCCCTGGTAACGAGAGGGCGGATCAACTAGCTCGTCTCAGGTCCAAAGGACCTGGCCAAGGACCTGAACCAATCTTAGGTATCACACGAGGCAACATTAATGGGGCCCTTAATAAATAGGCCAATCAAACTTTAGGTCAGAGTTGGAGGAGAAATAGAGGGTGTTGGCAGGCCCATATATGGACCTAGCTAATCCAAGACGAGATGGCTTCTGAGCGAGCCTTAGTCGAAGAGCCCTAAACCAAATGGTGTGGGTTCTGACAGGTCACTGCAGACTTAGGAGGCATTTAAGTTTAATAGGAATTGAGGAGGACCCTCTATGTCCGAAATGTGGAGAAGGGGAGGACACCTCTGTCCACCTTCTGGGACATTGTGCAGTCTTTGGGAGAATAAGACATAAAGTCTTTGGTTGAGGTGAGAGACCATGGACCAAAACCCTGGCGTTCATTAGGGCGTCGGGTAGATTCGAGGAGGCTCGAGGAGAGAGTGGTTAGGTGATGGGACGGCGGGGTAGGCAAAAAGGGCCCCGCCTAATTGCCAGGCTAAGACCGCCCCTTTACTACTACTACTACCCTTTTACCACATTCTGATGTAGGTAGTAATTTCACTTAACTATACACAAATTTCTTCCATTCCTGCCTGTTTCTTGTCAGTTTCTTTGCTTCTGTCCATTTCTTTCCTATTTTCTTTAATATTTCTCCAATTACTTGATCCTATGTGGTTCTCGGTCGTTGTCTTCTTCTTTTCTGATGTGTCTTCGCTTGCCATATTTTTTTGATCCTATCCATCCTTTTTAAGTGTCTCCACCAGCTCAACTGTCTTTTTCGATAAATTCTAATATGGACTGTATTCCTCTCTTACCTTAACATGTCTTATTTTGTCTTTCATTTTTCTATTGCTCGTATCTTGCATTTTTGTCTTTGCGATAGAACCCATGATTCGCAGCCAAATGTCAGGATTCGACGATATATTGATTTAAAAACATTTAATTTTGTTTTCTGCGATATTTCTTTTTCCTTATAAACTTTGTACTCATTGTATAATATAATTTTATTGTCTCATCGATTAGCCTATTTATTTCCGCATCTTGTTTTCCGTTATTTTCTACCTCTACTTCTAAGTACTGAAAGACATCAACTTGATGCATATTTACATTTCCTACTTTTATAATCACGATTTCTTGTTCACTTCCTATCATCATCACTCTCGTTTTCTTTTTATTCATTTTGATTCCATTCTCTTCAAGTACAAAGTCCTATATTAAGTACTTCATACAATAGTAAATTACGATCATTTTAACATTTTAATATTTTTTCTGATCTACAAACATTTTAACTGATTAAAATTTTTCTTACCAACTGAATCATAGCGATTAGTTCAGTAGGATCATATTCGATGCAAAGTAATAAATCATTGCCTGCCAAGAGATCCAGTGCAATACGTCTTTAAGGGCTTCCTAAAAATGATGATACGTTTTTCCTTTGACAAAAGACCGACAACTTTTTGCTCTACTTTGCATCGAATACGATCCTACTATAGTAACCAAATAATGGCGATGCATAAATAGTTGAAATTAGTTGATCTTCAATTTGCTTTTTTACTTATCTGACTATTAAATTAAAACAATTGTCCACCACACATTGCCCTTGGATAAATTGCTAACAACTGAAACAGCGAGTATCCGTTAACATTTAACTGCACAAAGCCTTCTAGATTCTCCAGCGGCTGTCACATGTGCTTACCTATCGTTCAGTCTATTTGGTCTGTGATACAAATGCGTTCAAAATATTTGGCCAGAACACCTAAATAAGTCAAATTAATGTATCTACTACCCTGTTGTTAGACTTAACAGAATTCAAAATGACAACAATAAAATAATTTACCTACTTTTTTTTCTGTATCAATATTTGCACCAATACTATCATGTCCGGTTTAGACGCTTTATTGGCATTGCTTCTACCATTTATTACACATGTTTTTGTTTGATGATCTTCTAATATCCTGAAATTAAACTGCTGTTCCATTCATGCCGACATAAATTCGCAGTGCTTTAGATATTTGCGCAGCTGTTTTTTTAGCTGCCGCAAAAGTGAAAGGTGCCGTCTCCTTTGCCGTTTATTGTCTACATTGTTTGAACTTGTTAACCTGAATGGAAGTTCTGTCATTTAAATTTAAGCAAAAGCGGTTTTTTAAATAAATACCTCAATCTTCACTTAAAACCGATCGAGTTTCGTGGTAATGGAAACGAAAATAAACACCCTGTCACTTCCAATTTATCTTATATTAAAATACATAATTGTAAGAAGATAAATAAATCTAATATTGACTGACATGTTCATAGCGCAGATAAAAGCGGCGTTTCTTATCTAAACACCGGAAAATATCATAAAAAACGTCGGGCCATGTTGAGCCGGGCTATTAGGGATGCATTATCAATAGAAAAATTCACACAATGGGTCTGGAAGTACGGGGAAAACGTGCGGAACGGCAAAAATAATATCGACAGTCAAGCACAGTCAGATTGAATTCATTCACAAAACTGTGTTTGCTTACCCGTTCAGTAATGGAATGCGGTTATCTAGATATGAGACAGACTGTGTAGTAGGAGACAATACCAATTGGAGCTGCGTGGACATATTGAAGATTTGCTAAAAGCTTTTAATTAAGTTGAAAGAGATGAAAAATCCCATTTAACTGGTTATGTTGATGGAAGGAGATTCCATTATGGATTAAAAACTAAAGCAAACACACGAAATTAATCACATTTTCTACGTATTCGAGTCTCGTGCATTCGAAAACATTATATTACTCTTATCGTGCCATCATGTTTCCTTTGTTGGATAGCATTTTGCAAATGGAAGCTGCCCATCATAATTTATAACAGGAACTTGCAGAATAATTTATTAAAAAATAGTTTTAATAAATGTTGTCTGGAATCATGTTGTCTGGAATCATGTGGTCCATGTAAAGAAAGTATTTTTAGCTTTACAGGGCCCATTTCGCATGGGCGCTACATAAGTGTGTTACTTTAAATGGAACACCCTGTATATTATTGCGTTTTTTAATTCCTTGGCTAATATTAGGTAGAGTTTATTAAATGTACATGGTGTTTAAAACTTACCTACCCTTTCGAGATAATCAGTTATTTTTGAAAAAAAAAATCACAATTTCAGCTCTCTAAATCAGGCTAGATAGCGTCTAAACCGTAAGAGTTAGAAATCTTTCAGTTCGTTTCGGTATAAATTACTCTATCTTGTCATCTGTGAGCAAAACGTGTACTGTATTCAGACTCGGAAATACTGAGACCTACCTTATCTCTAACAGTTTTCCAGAAACATCAGGTTCTTTTCTAAAGTACGAAAAAGTAGCTATGTAATAGCGTCAAGAAGGCCTTACAATTGTATTAGTACAACGTCGATACATAGGATTTTACAAAAGCACGGCACAGCACATCCTTATCGCATCCAATTACACCAAGAGTTACTAAAAGTAGACTTTCAGCGGAGACTGGAGTTTTGTCAGTGGGCACTTGAGACTAAACAATTATAAAAATGGTTTCGTTAATAGTCATAATTGCCATTATTATGACACAGCAACTCATAGCCAACGATCGTCTTTGAACGTGTGGGGAGCAATTTTGGGTGACCCATGTCATTGGACCATTCTTTTTTGACCAACATCTAACTGGAGCAGTTTATTTAAACTTTTTAACAAACCCTTTAGAAGATTTGTTAGGCGACATTCCTTTAGCTACACTTCGAAGAATGTGAATGCAACATGATGGTGCTCCACCTCACAATATCGCTACGGTTCGTCAGTTTTTACACGAAACTTTTCCCAACAGATGGATTGGGCGCGGGGGACCAGTGAGTTGGCATTCAAGGTGTCCAGATATGACAAGTTGCGACTTCTTTTTATGAGGATTTATAAAAAGCAAAGTTTACGTTACACCACCAACTACCGCGGAAGATATGTGGCAGCGCATTACAGATTACAGTAGCATTTCAAGAAATTACGCCAGCATGCTGACCAATGTTGAACAGTCTTTTAAAAACCGAATTTGTATTAATCAAAATCAGCGGTCTAAGTATTCTTCTCCTTGTTGTGTTCAGAGTTTCAGTTTGTTTCCTTTTGCGTTTTGTTTTAGTTGTTGTTAGTGGTTTACTTTTGTTTGTCAATTCACATTTTAAACATGCCAGTAAATATTGACACTATCAGTTCCAGGCCTGATAAAATGTGAGAGAAAAGTGGATTGCAAGGCCTTCTTGATGCTGTTACATAGCTACATTTTCGGACTTTAGAAAAGAACCTGATTTTTCTGGAAAACTGTTAAAGATAAGTATGAACAACCTTATATCAGTCGAAAGGGCATTCAATTTTGCATTCACCCATGACAATTAATATGGGTCATTCCATATGAAAAAAAAAGTTTTTCAACTTGTCAGATTATTCAATGTAGGTCTCAGTATTTTCGAGTCTGAATGGATAGAGTAGTTTATGCCAAAACGAACTGTGAAAACTGCAAGTTTAGACGCTATCTAGCCCCATTTAGAGAGCTAGAGCAAAGTATAATTGTTTTCAGAAACAACTGATTATCTCGAAAGCGGTAAGTTTTAAACACCAGGTACATTCAATAAACTCTACCTAATATTAACCAAGGAATTAAAAAATGCAATAATATACAGGGTGTTCCATTTAAGATAATAAAGTTATGTAGCGCACGTGCAAAATGGAACACAGGCAACTTTTATTAAAAGCGCACGTGCAAAATGGAACACAGGCAACTTTTATTAAAAGCGCACGTGCAAAATGGAACACAGGCAACTTTTATTAAAAGCGCACGTGCAAAATGGAACACAGGCAACTTTTATTAAAACCAGTTTTATTTTATAAATTTTACAGTTGCAGAGTTACAGAAATTCCTCTTACCGCCAGACATTAAAAATTGCAGCTTAGGATCTGTTAGTTTGTGTTACCGTTTGGTTGCTATTAAATCCAGTGCATTGTAGATTTAAACTTACGCTGTTAAATGTTGATTTTCAACTGTTAATTAAATCTATGTCTCTCACTTTCTTATGCGCATGTTTTTTATGAGACATATAAGTTCGATTATTAAATTAATTTATCAGGAGGTGAAAAAAATCTGCCTCAGTATTCTTGACACTGACAATATAATAAGATATGATAGAATTACGATGAATATTTTAATTCTTAAGCTTCCAGTAAATATGACATTACTTTGAGATAAACAAGGAAAGCAATTATGGATCCAATCGTCTATTGATTTTATTCTATAAACATTTAAGTTTTCAAAAGGGTATCTCTTACAAAAACGACCCTGTCATATTAAATTGCATAGGAAATTAAAACATTTATTCGACATCAAAAGTTCTATTCAAAAAATATACCTATTTAAAAAGGTGGTGAGCTTTTTTAAAATCAGTATCTCCGTCACTTCTTTAAGAGTGGCAAATTAGAAGTTGAACACTGTATTTTTCTTAATAATTTGAATTATAGTACATTCATCATAATGTTTCCTTAATATTTTATGCGATAAATATTACCATTTACTGAGTTTATGTTGGCATCGGTCTCTCTATAAGCCTTTCAAGGAATTGTGCAGATGCACGATCAACAATAAATACTCGTTTAATATGTGATAATATTTGTTTATGCTTCATACTTTGTAATTTATTATAGCGATTATTAATTATTATGAGATTACGCCGCTTTGTCGGGAAATCGTTTTATAGTTCAAGTCAATTGGTCTGCTTAGATTTTTATCTCCTCTTCCGATATTTTCTGATATTAATAAAATAACTATAATGTTCTTTTATTAGAATCAACAAGTGTGCATTGAGCAATTGAAGAATTTTTTGGGTCAAAACGTTTAGATCTAATAAATTAAAGGTCAAAAATCACTCTCGCTTTAGACATTTTCGAAAGTTCTTATGTGGATATCTAACTAATAGCTAATAGTAAGTAATCAGCGGTAATTGTTTTTCGCTTTCTTCAAACTCTTAGTTATACGTATAACCCATGTCCAGGTAGAAAATTCTATTATTCGAAGGCCTGCCTTTTCTCTTAACTTCCCTGATCCCTCTCAGGCATGACTAATAAGGGGTGTTGAAATCATGAATAATCGGTGTTTTCTGCCGAACAGAGGTGTTCATTAATTTTTGTCGGTGAAAGTTTGTAGCTCGAAAACGAACATTAACGAATAGGTTCGATAAGTTTACATTTACAAACTATTTTTTCATTTGTAGCTATTTGAGGTACTATGGTATACATGGTTTTAGATGAATGGAAAATATTTGTTCTGATAATATTAATGATAATATTGATCAATATCTAATAATATAAGTATCTACTCGTGCATCGTAATCACCTGCCAATTAATTAAGAGGCTAGACCGAAATTGTATTGAGGATTGCTTCGAATTTATAAACTACTTTTTAAAAACAATAGATCGTTGGGTGGTTTGGGTTGTGAGACAGACATTTATTACATTTGGTCGATAATACTTATACTACACAAAATACATTGATTGCAATACAGTTTCGGAATGATGAAATATGATTTATGTACGTTTGACTAACACGCAATCGCTATCAAATATTTGGCTCTAGTTGGTCCTCCGTTATGAGGTAATGTAGACTTTTACGACTTTTCAAGAGTTATTCCTGTGAAGAGCCGTACGTAATATTAAGGATAACAGAAATTTTAATTTATGGGATACTGGAAGTTTTATTGTTTTATTATGGACGTTCTATTCTCACAGCAGTCTACCAAGTTTGTTGAACTCATAAAACAAGATAACAGCAACCAATAACAATCCAAATTGACGTTAAAGATAATATTAATAATAATATAAAAATAATAAAGTCGCTATAGTTTAAAACCTTAGTTTTTTTTGGGAAGAAAATATATCAGAATTAAACAAAAACGTCACTTAAAAAAACATAGATAACAATGTCAGAAGTCATTGACATTGAGATCCACAAATTAAACACAGTGCTTTAAAGAAATAGTATCAAAATAATTTTATAACATATTGCAAATCTATTAGATCAGCAACTTTATAAACGTTTTATTATGCACATTTTGTAAACCAAAAATTAATTATATTAAAGAAAATTAGATAATGGCTTAAGGGCAGTTTAAAAACGAATCCATATTTCATAAAAAATGTATTTCTCAATAGTATTCCCAGAGACAGGTACTATTACTACCACTTATTTATAACCTGTATCCCTAAGGGATACAGGATGTTGGAAAAGAATGAATTACTCATATGGGCATGCTAAAATAAATTACACTATAGTAAATAGACTATAATACATTTGAAGGAGGTAAGTCGATTTTACCGTAGAAGTGGAAGTTACTATGGACAATGGTAAGTGAGGTAACTTACCTCCCTAGGGAAAAAAGCGATTTCGAGTTATAAATGCATATTTTATGAACAGATAAATAGAAACATTTGATGAACATTACATTTTATTAATTATTATGAATGAATATTTATAGAAATTGTACAGTTATCAGATTTAGTAACATTTATCTGGATAATTATTCTCCTCGCGTTTACTAATTGTCACATTCTTCTCAAAATGACTTGACCGCTCCATTTCAGTTACCGGAGGCTCAATATTATCTGACTGATCCATTAAAAAAGCATGATGCGGCGTACTACTAGAATCTGGAGTTGAAGTGTCATTGTAAAGGATACTGTTGGCTATTTCATTTTTGTTACTTAAACTGTCAGCAACATAACTTTCCGCAATTGTGGCAGATTTCCACCCACGCACGTCTCTTCATTGCTAATACATCAACACCTGTATTAGCCAGTATCGTTGTCGACGTTCTTCGGAATGAATGACCTGTATATGTTTCAGGATGTTCTAGTTTCAAAAACTGTGCAATCTTCTTAAGAATCATAGAAACGGTATTCTCATAAATCCATTTTGTTGGAAAGGTAATTTTGAGCAACGTATGTGTTCACTTGAAACTTCATCTTTTTATTTCGCGTAAAATAAAGTAAATTAACCTCCCAATGTTTTAAACAAATTCTCTGTCAAGCATGGTGTGGTTAATTACTGACATACAATATGCCCAAAGCAAGCTACCCCTTAATAGACGGAGGTAAAGTCATTGTTTTAAACCCACTCTTCTTTTTAACCTTGATTTTAGCCGGTCGGTTAATAGTTCCACATATTGAAAAAACCTGAATAGCGATTATCAAATTTCGTTCGGATTAAAGCGTTCAAACTCTTGGTTGGAATTGAAAACAAAAACATCGGCTGGCCGTCTCGCCTCGTTTTTCGTCATCACGAAAACGAATTCCATCAAAGCAGGCATTCAGCCTGAACACGCGGCCGCCGCTTTGGCATGGTAGGCCCGTTTTTATCAGAATAACAATGCGACCAGTCTACCCGAAAATAGTTGATTTGATTTTTAGATCTTTTTATGCCCTACACAAGTGCCTTAAATATTTCTGGTCGTGTTTTATTTGTACAGCGTTATTCATTTTTTTTATACTTTTTTCTTGTTGTGAAAGGAACTGGTAGAGTAAAAGGTCCAAGGATCCTTGGATTTAATTTATAGTTGTAGAAATCTGAATCTAGTCTCTAATACCCAGTTCCAGCAATTTACATATTTGGAGAATTAGATTTATTCTCGCTTTCTTTAGGGAATAAAGAAAAACACTATGACTAATTTAATTTGATAAAGGCATTACTTATTGTAAAATTTCATCCCCAAAGTCAGTCCATTTTACGTTAATGCTAATAAGAAGATAACCTTTCGTTTTATTTTTTTTTAATAGAACACCCCGCATATGTGTCGTTGGATTCCCCTATTTCTTCTGATTACAATGTCATATATGTCATATATTTGTTTTGAAACTATTCACAATATTTTGGTATGTTTTTTTATGTTTACTCTTTCAACGCCTGAGTTAGTCTTCAAAAAACCCCATAGAAAAACGGTTAAATCACATAATCTGGGCAATCTGATCACCAAAATAGGAAATTACGCTACCAGGAAAGTCATGCAGTAATTAAATTGCTTTTCAGGCTGTATGGCATTTGGTACTGTCTTGTTGAAACCACATGTCGTCTACATACATATCTTGCAATTTAGCACAAAAAAACTGGATTATCATTTCGCCATAGCGAGCACCATTAACTGTTATTGCCTGACCAGCTGCATTTTCAAAGAAAAATAATCCGATGATTCCTTCAGCCCAAAATCCATACCAAACAGTGCATTTATTTCTCAACAATCTGAACCCCAAACGCAACAATTTTGTCGATTAAGCCATCAAGACGAAAATGAGCCTCATCGCTGATGATGTTCAATTGTTCGGGAAATCAGGATCAACTGGTTTCATAATAATCCATTCAACGAACTCTCTTCGCCCTGCTTAGTCATCAGTAGGCTTCATTTCTTGAGTTAACTGAATTTCGTAAACATGAAGATGCAAATCTTTATAGAGCTTCTCGAAATATTAAATTCTTGATCACGGTGCCGAATTGATGTTTCTTGACTCTCAAAAACACTCTCACGAACTGCTTCGATGTTGACTTATGGAAGGATGGCCAGAGTGATTAAAATCACTAATTGATCCAGTCTCTCTGAATTTTTCAATTAATCTCTTCAGAATTGACGAATCTATATCACTATTCCGACCATATTTTGTACGAAAATTGCGAAATGTTGCTACCAAACCTTCATTGTTTATAAAATATTGCTCAACAATGAAAACGCGTTGGTTTTTCGTGTAGCGCTTTATCTTTAATAACTCTGAACTGTCAAACTGTCTTGTTTTCTCATTGCCAACACTTTTACCAGAAATAGCGCAAAATTCAAATCTTTCGTGAATTTTGGGACACCTGATACATCGAACATAAACTAGGTCTAGCCATGCTGAAGCTCAGTTTGTAGAAGGCAAGTAATATATTTGTTCCATTTTTGTTAAGCAACTAAATCTTTGTATAACATATTTTATTCATGATACACTTTTCAACATAGTCAATATGATACTGAAACCATTTTTCGTATTTTTTCAACATTTTGTATTTCTAATTTATTAGTGCCAATTTGTTATTTTCACGGAGAGTGTTTTTCTTTCAAGTGCTATTAAGTGTATTCAATTAATATTTTTAATGATCTATAGTATACTCAAGTGTCATATGGATGTTTACGCGAATTGTGAAATGAATATGTGGAAAACGTACTCTTCGAGGTATTTAATGTCCAATGACGTGGAAAAAATTTTATACGCGAATTTGTACGAAATACTTACCTAATCGCAATCTATAGTACAGTGTGGTACTGTCTGTCACAGTAATGTTAGCAATTCTCAAAAATTATTTTTATTAAAAAGCCAATCATATTTATTTTAAATTTGACTTTTTTATTCCAATTTTTTTAGCAAAACGAACTTTTATTTACACAGCAAACATATATATAAAATTTACCATATATATCTTTATCAAGGCCATGATATTTTAGACTATTTCCTAGTTTTTAAGGTGCCATACAAAAATAATGCGCAAGTATTTTTTTATATAACATTATGCTATTAAATAGCTTCATTCGGTTACCTGGTTTGCACTTCTCATTTAATATTGTGATATCAATTTTTTTAATTGCATTCCAGCCGAACCGCCGCGGTTGCGGTCTTTATAAGGAAAACGTAATCCTTTTTACTTAATTGATGCTAACAGATTATATCTCGAAGTGATTCGCCGACCGTAGAAGCTACATGAAAGCCCTGCTCATCCGACCGACCTTTTTATTTCAACGATGTTTCCAAGCAGGTTTCAAATTTTCACCGTACACCGCGGTTATGCCCGGCGTACGGCCATGCGCTCGAATATCGTCTTAATGATATACTATCGAATTACATAGGGATGTGGAGTCACGGGAAGTTATAATAAAATTCTAATAATGAGAGATAATTTTTATAATGAATTGAGTTTTATGTTATAATTGGTAACTTTATGAGGCCTTTAAATGGTGCAATAAATTAAAGTAAGAAACAAAATGGATGTTATGTTTGGAGGCTATATTTGAAAAATAAATAGATCGAGGTAAGGAAACTCGATTTGCAGAAATATTTTTTGCAATTTTTTTTCGCTTTAGCGATGATACTATTCCAGATCTGTCGTTAGACATAGATAAATAATTTAATAATTCATCGGTTCTCTCACCTACTCTGTAAAAAAATTTCACTCAAATTTCACTCAATTTTACTCAATAATGTCTTAAATTCTGTCCACACCTGATTGAGTGAAATTTTCATTCTATTAGTATGAGTACAACTGAGTGAAACTATTGCATCAGTAATGAGTGAGTTTTATTCAAATCCGAGTTTCTGCTATCAATTGAGTGACTTTTGACTCTATTTCAATATAAAACCAATTTAGAGTTGACATTTTCTCTATGATTTAAATTATTCATTCAGACATGGTTTATATTCTCTTTAAAATTTAATTTAAATATCAGTGGATTAAAGTCATTAACTACTAAGCTGCCACAGTGGTTCCTACACAGATCTGTTTTAGAGACAATATTTTAGGTCTTGATTAAAGGCATTCCTGAACTGATAGGACGAGTAAATTACCATAACCTATATTGTACGCTAAAAATACTTAATTATAGATAACAATTTAACTATTCATTTATTTAACCAAATATTCATCGAGACTTAATATATTGTCTTTAATGATTGTAATTAAATCACTGCATTTAAATACAATTTTCACTAGATTAACCAAATAAACCGATACTTGTCCAACTCCAAAGCACACCATACGTCATACTGCCATCCACCACGCCACGGTCCCGAGATAACCTAATGGAACGATGGGAATAGACAAAGACAATGCATCTGAATATGAAAAAGTCAGTAATGAGGACATTTACTCCGATTTAGGTACAAGTGCAGCAAATACGAGTATACGTGAAGAATTTATGTAAGGATTTATTATAACATATTATTAAGACATACATATGTGTCTTTTGTCGGAGTTCGATTGGTTTCGTGGGCTTCTCATCCAACCATCAGATCGTCTGACAGATTTTGTATGGAAACAAAGCCATATGACACGATCAAAAAACTATGTATAATAGTGGTCCGATCCAATAGTGTGTAGGGGGCTTAAGATGAAAACTTTAACATGGTAAATTCGCTATCTATTAGTGAGACACGCATATAAATTAGAAGTGAATTAGACACTTTATTATAATAACACCTCTGAGTGATCTTTCAGGTCGTTTATTGTTGGAATAATATTTACTCTTCTATTTTTATTATTTTATTTATTATCAGTACAAATATTGGTTTATAAAGAAATAAAACATGAACTTATAAAGAAGTACACAATGCGCTTTGTTCCTGTTCTTCTGGAAAAATATTAACCAGATAAAGAGTGAATAATAAAGTTGGTTTCCTTTTTCAAGGAACTAAAATAAATATTTATATTACCAATATTATCGCATTTTTTAATATACCAAGTAGGTACCTAATGATAATTAATTGGTTAAGTAGAACTTTGCGTATATTTATTCGGTCTCAAATCGGTAGACATGTATAGTCTGTAGTATTAATTTGTCTTTGTACGTATAGGTCTTTGGCAAATTGCATTTATTTTCTTTTGTTTTGGGACAGGTTTCATATTAAGCTAAAGAGCCCTTGAAAGTATTATCACAATAATATGTTATTGTAGCAATTATCAACCTTTTAAAGTCAACTTTGGTGTGATTATGCAACCTGATATTAGGCACGTATGCATTCCTAGATATTATATTAATATTTTACTTAATTTAATATTTAGTAAGTACGTAAAATCGTTAAATGTTTATAGCTAATGAATATTAATAAAATTCAAAAAAAGGTTGGATGGTAAGCAATGCAGTTCTGGTGAGTTCTGGTCACACTTTGCAGAGAAAATATTTTGTAAATTTGTATTTTATACATTTATTCAGACTTTACAAAGTATCTGTAATTGTTGTGGAAATTGTATCAATTACGAATTAAGACATATAAAATGCTAGTCTAGTTTTTGTATACATTTTTGGATATTTTTCCACCTGTGAACAAACTAAAAAAATTAGTTGCGACAAATGGATCAGTTAAGGGTTATTTTTATGAAAATAGCTTTGCCTATCCAAAAAAACTCACAACGGAAAAAGCTGAGAAGTACAAAAACACACCACTTTATATTCAGCACTTTAAAATGTCGAATACATGGAACAAGTGTTTATAGAAAACCAACTACCAACATATCTAAATTTTAATTCAAATCATCATACTGATGTTACGAAAGGTGTAGTTAAATGTTTGTATAATAGAGCCAAATTCATTTCCTTTACAGATGAAATTTTTAATAATAAATTGAAATTCAAAAAAGGTATTAATAAATAATCAATACCCTGAGATTTTTGTTGGAACAGTCTTAAGAAATACTGAAAGTAAGACAAATTCTGTTGGACAACAAAGAGAAATTACATCCAAAATAAAAATTTCATATATTCTTGTACTAACAGAAAAACTAAAGAAAATAGGTAGGTAACAAATTTAATAGTTTTTCAGACAACTAATACTTTACGGACTTTATTGTTAAAGACACGCCCAAATAAAAATTTTCAAAATTCAAACTAAAAAAAATCACTCAGTTTCACTCAGTTTTACTCAATAATGTATCAATCCACACATGATTTGAGTGAAATTTTCACTCTATTAGTATGAGCACAACTAAAATTTGATTGCAATAGAGGTGAGTTAATTTTACTCAAATCCGAGTTTCTGCTAACTATCAAGTGAGTGACTTTTTACTTTATTCTGAGTACATAAAACCAATTAAGAGTTGATTTTTATTCAGACTTAGTTTATACCCTTTTAGGTCTCGATTAAAGGAATTGGTTAACTGATTTGACGAATATATTGCCATAACGTATACTGTACGTTACATATACTTAAGAAAGTATAGGTAACAATCTAACTATCCATTTATTTAACCAAATACTAATCGAGGCTCAATATATTATTGTTTTTAATTATTGTAATCAAACCACTATATTTAAATCAAATTGTCACCAAAATCACTGGATAAGCGGATACTTATTCAGCACTACAGCCATACACCACGCCACGAGATGGCCTAATGGGGACGATATGAATAAACAAAGATAACGCACGACAACCATAGAATGGGGTGGGGTCATTCAATAATGATCGATTGACTTCGATTTAGGTACAAGTGTACCAAATACGAATTTATCTACCTACATACATATATTTGAGTGAATGTACACAGTTTTAGTGCAAATTTTACAAATGAGTAAAATTATCAAAATGCTCAATATTGAGTGAAAATCTACTCAATCATTACACTCAATGGATTTAATCTGTACGTTTATTGCTTTCATTCACACCGATTTTTTTACAGTACAGCATACCTTATGAATATTAGAATTAGAACACAAAAATTACATTAAAGAACGAGAATTTGAGAAATATAAAATTTGAGAGTACACTTGTGAAAACGGTCGTAATATTCATTGGGGTTCGGCTAAAATTTTGGATAGGGAAAATATTGTTAAAAGAAAATTAAAAGAGATCGCAATATGCTAGTCTAGCACAATTTTGTAAAAAATATATGACTAAGTATTCATTGATTTAAGAGACTACATACAGTTTTGTTGATTGTGCAAAACTGCCTTTAAAATTTTATATTTGTTTTTGGAATTTGTCCTAGTACGAAAATCACTAACTGTATATTTTTATATTCCATTGGCTCAAAAATAAGATCCACTTCCCGTCGATCCACAAAGTGAACACCGTAAAATAAAACCAACAGAAATATTTAACGGTGCCCTATCTATAAAACAGCAGGGGCGATCGCGGGTATGAGCGTCCTATGAGTCATGCGGGGCTGCAAGGCCGTTATTGTCGGATTAACCCTCCGTGCGATCTTACGGCCGCCACCCACAAAACTCGCGGGTGCCCCAGACCCAACCGAGAGGCACCCCTAATTCGGCTGCTACGGCCAGGCCCTAACCTAATCACGGAAATTCTATAATCAGCAATAGCATACCGATAGGGGGTTATCGGGTTAGCCATAATTGTATTAATTATGGATGGAGATTGAGATTAGGACATTGAGCTCTTTGACTAATGTCTGGCATGTCCCAATGAAGTGATTTGTCTAGTAAGAAATTTTATGTTATCTGAGTAGATCAATACTTCCTTTTAAATTGTGTTTATTGTGTAGGTGTTGTCATAACCAATAAATATTTCTCATAATTTTCTAATAGTAATATATTTGCATCCATGGAAATCCGAAATTGAATGTGTGATAGACTAGACCACCATACTCATACAATTTAAGATCACTGAATCCGAATCCAGTCTCCTTTTGACGAAAGTAGCTTACGTTCAAGGTTTTTTGAAGGTCAACTCGTGTTGACACAATTTTTATCTCCGGATTCTGAAAGAGCAAGAAATTTTATGTTGGAATATGTGGTTCACTTCTAAAGTCACGTTCAAGGTTGTTTGAAGGTCAATTCTTGCTTTTTATGGCAATGGCAAGGAAAAAGCTAGAACCTTTACGTTCGGAGATTTGATTGAGTTATTATTTCATTTTCAAGGTAATTTGAAATTCAAATCCTCCTCGGGAACTTCTCTCGAAATTGGTTAGGATATTGGGGCCACCATTTCATGACCTTGGGTTCGACCTTGAAGGCCATGTGCATGGTTACATCAAGATGAACTCTTGTTTTCTTAAGGGAATACCTCTGAATACCGGAAGATGATCCATGCCATTCATCCCCTTTGTGTGCGGTATCACCGTCTCCAGCATTTCCTGAGGTGGCAGAATTTGAAATACTCCACTGTGAAACCAATTATGATAAGGCCTTAAGCCGAGAGTATGTAGAATAAAATTCTCAAATAAAAACTTTACCTTTTCAATTTTTATGCCCTCAAAATCACGAAAACCAGATCTCGTGGATGCGACAATCATCATCTTAAAGCCGATTCTAGTGATTTTAATCAAAATGACCTTCATGGTCAAAATTAAAAGAAAATACATTGTAACGAATTGGAAGTGTACACAAATAATCATGAATGAAAAATTACCTGACCGAACTTTGGATCATATTTTATATATGATTTTAAATAAACTATTATTATAGCAACAATAAAATAGTATAAAATTGTTAATATAAAGATTCTGAATATAAAATAAGTAACAATTAAGGATATCACATAGTATAAAATTGATAATTTTAATTTAATTCACAAGTACAAAATAAATTTTTGATAGAATGCATGACATCGACACTTGTTAACACTCAGTACATTGAGATAACAGAATTTAAACCTAGAGTGACGTATGTCAAATAAAAGCTCAAAATCTATAGATGAATCTGGTATACATATCCTGGGAAGACGAGTAACTGCATAGAAGATATCTCAATTGAACTTAAGTTATAGTATGAAAATTTTTATCAATTGTCAAATTAAATTATAATTTTCAAAAATGTCAAAACTAAAGTTGGCTTTAAGACAAGTACCTGGAAATGACCTATAAAGAAAACATAAAATAAGGAATATTTTAATAATTAGTTATAGAATTGTATGTTAAAATAAAAGGACATTTGTAAAAAATTTATTAGTTATAAGGAGTGTAGTGAAAAGTGTTAAAAAAGGACATCTAAGGACTGGAAATTCTGTGAAGGGACCTTAAGCAAAATTAAGACCAGAAAAATCTGGAAAGGATGGAAAACAAAAGTTTATTAATTGGTTACGGCTTGGGTTTTGGAGAATGCAGAGTAGAGAGGCAGCTCCAGGAAATTTAAATTTGTACAAGAAAAAATAGTCAAGTAAGAAAATTAAACTTACCAGAAAAGTTAAAAGTTTGTTTGTTTTCAAAACCACAAGAAAGAAATTTGCCATCAAAAAGAAAACCGTTACCAGTTGTGAGGAGTCCAGAGAGGTTTCCAGTGGCCCCATAAATGGTACGCGGAACATCCACGCAGTTTCCGACAAGGAAAAATGTAAGCTAGCAAATACCAGGTACCTAAAATATAAATAAAGTGCACTATAAACAAAACAAATAGCTATAACCTATGAATGATATTTTTCTATCGCATCAAACTTTAGAAAAAGGATGCAGAATAAACTATAGAACATACCTGACTAAAATTAAATACAAGCCAAACAATCATATTTCAAAAAACTTCACAAATCTATGAGCTCGAACAAATTTAGTATTAAGAACGGCCATGTTTTAATTAGAGTAGAATTTTATGTCAAAAAGCAAGAGATTATGCCCTGTAAGATAAACAAAATGCAATACAAAAAGATGTATTAAAAATTTACTAATTTAAAGTAATTGCTATTAAAGTAAAATTTTTTTTGAATTATATAAACAATCCTTATATTGTATTTAATTGTACTAGAGTAGATAAGACAACAAAATTAATAAAAGTATTATTTATTATTGTTAAGAAAGGTATTCATAATTTGAGTTACAATTTGAAAGTTATGTCAACCCACAAAAAAAAATTTGGAATAAAAATTGTGTTAAAGTTTAATCTCTATATTTTTTTGGTGTGTTGTATTGTACTTGTTTGTGTATTAAAATTAATAGAACCGACTCCTGAGATCACTAATAGTGAAACAAACATCTAAGATCAGCTGGCAAGGGAAAAGGTATAGTACACGATGAGACAAAGAAAGGTTTGTATTTCACAATTAGCAGCTAACCAACATTAAAAAAAATTATTTACACAAACAAAACCAAGAACACAACACACTCAACAACAAACACAACTTTAAAGAATTTTAATATTATTTCACAAAAACTTTGACAAAATTAAAAATATTTCATATATTTATTTAATAGGTTATTATTTCTTGATATCAATTGGTCATTTTCATTTCGTGTCATTTCCTCTAAAATAAGGTTATTAAGTATCGTATATTTATTTCTATGGGGTTTCAAATTTATTAAGAATTATATCTGGTGCAAACAAATATTTATATTCGCTTAACTTTTAAGTTCATTTGATCAATAAAATACTTAAATAATTTAATTTAGCAATTGACTGAGATATAATTATGTAAAAAAAACTTGACGTAACCTAATTATATAAAGAAATTATTATCTTGGTTGTTTGTAAATATGTGCGAAATATTTTAGGGGCTGATTGTCGAAGTTATTTTGTGAAAAAAGTTTCTATAAACATAGGTCGATATATGCTTCGTTTCCGAGATACCGAGTATTTAAATTTTAATTTTTTAATTATTTTTATTAATTTCAAAGAGTTTTGAACATCCTGTATGTCGAAGTCGAAGAATTTTCTACACTTTTTATTTTCAATGTTGAATTGCATTTTTACTTTGAGCATAATAACGCTTTATAAAAAAAGCCCTTTAAATAAAAGATTAACAAAACCTACATTAAATTATGTCTAAGTTTTTCCTCAAAAACGGTATGTACATCCTACGAAAAAAATTAAAGAGGCCAATTTCCTTCTGAATTGATGGCGGATTTCTAAAAAAATGTCAAAACGGGAAAAAATCAGTGGCGTACATTTTTTTTTTATTAAAAAAGATTGTGGCATTCTCGCACGAACGCCACAGGTGCAAGTAGAAATATTCGGATCACCCCAAAAAACGCACATTTATCCCTCCAAAGCGTTTTCAAATTTTGAACGAATCTTTAAAACTCTTGAAATAATTAATAAAAATAAATGAAACATTTAAACACTTTGTATCTCGGAAACGAGGCATACTTCGACATACGTTTATATGATTTTTTTTCACAAAATAACTTCGGCACACAGACACCTTGTATACCTATAATAAATTAGGTTAGGTCAGGCTAAGTTTTTTAAATTCTAGTTATAGTTATGTTAGGTTAATTTTTTTCTTATTTAACATAAAAAACTTATCTATCATAATCTAACTATAGTTTTTTTAATTTAAATATTTCTATGATTGTACATTTCTGTAAATATTATAGCTTAAAGAAATAATATCATTCAGTGCACTGTTTACAAATGTAATATTCCATTCACTGACTATAAAAGGCAAACGAAATGTTTTCTTTTTGATCTGATTAACTTTTTGCTGCTCCCAGAAATAAATTTGTCTTACTTAGTAACCTTATTTTAGAGAATGACAGATAAACGAAATAGGGGAAATTGAGAGCATGATAGAATACAAAGAAATATTGATAAATGATAAATACTCTAAATA
Source organism: Anoplophora glabripennis (assembly GCF_000390285.2). Classification (NCBI taxonomy): domain Eukaryota; kingdom Metazoa; phylum Arthropoda; class Insecta; order Coleoptera; family Cerambycidae; genus Anoplophora; species Anoplophora glabripennis. Next base: position 416,267 of record NW_019416241.1, read on the forward strand.
TACTTTTAAATACCTAGAAGTAGACATATTTTCCAAGAATTATTAGACTTCTAATAATTACATGTGTATTAAATAACTATATGACCGTATAGTAAATAGTGATAATAGGAGAGTTGTATATATATATCCTCCAAAATTACCACTTCGCCTTACTTGGGTTGTTCATTTGCTGATCCATAAACTCCAATATGGCCATTGTGGCAGACTGGAAGACTTTTTCCACAAGGGAAACAAAGCTATTCCAAAATCCAACATTCCTATTAGCAAACTCAAGATCCTATGTTGTTTGGAACGAAGGAAATTTGTAAATTTTAAACCTAAGATATATTTACCTTTCATAGAATTTAAAATATAAAATGCCGACGCATCAGATAGATATTCTATTTCGCAAAGCTATTAGTATCACGTATTGTCCCATTTCTGACCAGTCCATTAAACTGAACACATCAGTCCGTATCCGGCACACATTTGATTAGACTGGACACCGCAGGGGATGTTGTGCATTTACCTCGTTTCGCTCACAATTAAATTAATACCAGAACCAAACTCTCTAATTGTTATACATGTCTGGGAGACCCAAGTGGATACTTGCAGTATGTTTTACCTAGTCGGTATAAATATAGAATTTATCGGTATTCGTACTGATAATTAATATAAGTTAATATTGGTATTAGTAACGACATTGATGCTATTAAACTAAAACGTATGTACTATGCAACTGTACGGAGTAAGAAAATATCAATTGGCATGATGCTTAGCTTAATGAATATAAAAAGAAAAATTGATGATTCTAATTTTTTACGGGAAATAGAAACTGTGTCTTCAATATATGCTTTTCAAGAACCTCTTCTTTAGGAAGTGGTATTAATACCATTCTAACAGGAACAGGTGAAAATGTACAAACCTCGCATTTAATAAAGTTCGAATTTTAAACCAATTCCATTTTCCCCGCCAGTACGTCAGTGTAATACACACTCAACACATAATATCCCCACACCCTTATGTTTATTCTCTTGGGATAGACAGTTTTCTCCATCCACACGTAGTCACTGTCGGCACAAATTACCTGTGCATGCAGTGTAAGTCGGAGAGTGTTTACTAAGTGTCTAAAATGTAAATTCAGGTTATCCACAAGTTGATGTTTTAGGATTTTGTTGAAATTAAGTTTCCACGTTTCTGTAACTACGTGTTATAGTTTTTCTGGGAGAAGGTAACCAAAGACGAGCGATTTGTATCATTTCAGTACATTCAAAATTGGTGGTAGTATAGATCCACATTTTGTTTTACCTATCTCAAAAAATTAAAGCCCTACGTGCCTGTTATAGTTTTCATTTCTTAGATAAGACGTTAATTAAGTTCGAATTAAGTAAAATGGAATGTGGTCAGGGGGCTCTGTGCAAATGGACTGAATCAGAACAAAGGAAATACAGGACTTCAAGCCCAGAGCAAAGCCATGTGAAGGAACTTATGCAGTGTCCTTTGCGGAAAAGAACAAATGAGTTGCTAAGCGGGAATACAATTCTGCTCAGGAAAGTGACGGTATTTATAACAGGACATTGCCACCTTTGGAAACGTCTATAGAAATTAAGGCTTGGAGACAGTCCGGTCTGTTGTATGCATATCCTGGACGAGTATAGAATAATAGAATCTAAACAAAGGAATAAGAAAAGGAAGACGTAAAATGGAGAAAGTTCTCCCTATAGCAAGCACTGCGATCATGTTTACGTATTTGTGGAAAATCCTGAGGTGTAAATTCTACACAACAATACTGGCTGCATGTGGTGGCACCTTCAAAGGTCAACCAAAGCTAAACCCTCGGGTTAGTTGAAGTAATCGGCTCCACATGGTTAGCTGCTCTGGAAATTCTACTACCAGATATGCCCATACATTATCGGAGTCAGGCTGGCAATATACAAATAAAGCAATTTGGGCAATTAATATGCCGAGGACTGATGTCATAATGTTGATGAACTCAGATGTTATACCTTCATGAATTAATTACAAACCGATTCCCAACATTTTGCTACCTTAGGAGAAGAATGGGATCGGAGCACAATTGACCGTGTGGGTTCAGATAGTTGTTGGCTACAAAACTCTAGAGGATGCTAAAGTTGAAAATAGATAGTTGCAATCCATGGACTATGTTATCTATTATCTATGCTATATAGAGGCAGTGAGTGACTCTGATTTAGATACTTGGTTCTCTAAGGAAACGAGAAGCCAGACTCACTAACTAGGAAGCGTGCTACCTCGAAATTCATTGGAGTAGAGCCAGCTCTTTGACTGCTGTCAAAACTAGCAAGAATAATCAATGTTAGTTCACTCGAAGAAATCTATAACACACATATCGAAAAAGAGAGCTAAAAATTTGTTGTAATCAGATAGGTTACACCGATGAATTTTAGTTGGCTTCTTGACATGGGCACTGTTAGTTAATATGTCACTTACCCAAGCTGGGTTTGGTCGAAGAGATATATCTGTAACGCATTGGATGGTTTTCTATATCCGGCAAAGTATAGCCCTTGTCTGAGTAGATTCTTATTCATCAAGGTCATCGCTGAACTTATCGAGTGAAAGGAAATTTTAGGAGTGAGTCACAGTGGACCACAAGTTTGCAGTAATGGGCTAGTATTTCGGTCTCTCACCATGAACCTAATGTAACCTAACCTATTCTATAAGTGACATATCATACTCGTCTCAAACTGTTTCCAAATTGTGGTTTTGGTTTTGCAAACTACTTTATTGATTTTGGAAATTATTCTATTAAGCACAAAAAGTATGATAATGTGTTTTATAATCCTAAAGTGAAATTTCTTTGTATACGTATAAACGACATCATGTGCTACACTATATAATTCATAAGATGCTTTAAAAGTTAACCAAACGATTAGAATCTTATAACAATAATACACTAAATTTATTGTTAGCATAGAAAATGCGCAATATTTGTGGTGGATAAATTTTGAAATTTTTGTTTTCATCTTACTTATTGTATAATATCTAACAGTAATAATTGTTATGGTACAACTTGTGTCACAGTCGATTGCCCATAATTATTATATTATCTATTAATACTTGGATATCTTTACTGGTTTAAATTGAACTGTCGGTTCCATATTAAGGGCAATGTTCCATATAGATTCCTCACCTCTGATATTCATGGGAGTTATAATTTTACATCTCTAATTGGTTACTTAACAAATTGTTAGCATAATATAGCTACCAGATAGAAAACAAAAAACTTGAGCCAAGTTTTGTCAATTAATTAAAGCCACAATATGTAATACACTTTTTATAAGCGACTATTGCGTTGGATGAAATGTCAGAGGATTAATTCTTGTCGAGGATCTGTAAGTAGGTTACCGTTAGAGTGCTTGGGTTAACTAGAAGCCATCACTAATTCGAAGATAGTATCAAAACTGGGGTTGTTGGGAATAATGGAATGTAATTTCCGGCAATACTAGAATCGGCCTAGTTAATGATTACATAAATGGAATGACAAAAATGAAAGAAATACCTACACCATTTAATTTTTGCAAGTGCTTTGACTTTCCGTTCTAATCAGATGTATGTTCTATTCGGAAGAAAAAAAAAAGAAAATGTGAAAAAGTATACCAGATGTCTCATAATTAGTGTCCAATAATTTGCCACTTAATTCATTTGCCAAAAATGAGAATATTTTTTCATTTATAATCATGGGTCGAGAATGGGGAGCTGGGGCTTCAAAAAATTCATTTTTTTTTTAAATATTTCCGTAATGGGTTGAAGGAAAATTATGAATTTTGACATCGTGAACGCTCATTAAATGTCGAAATAGTCTCAATTGGGGGGGGGGGTCGTCGAATAAAATTTGCCCCAATTTTTTTGCTTGTCGAAATTTTCAAATTCAGATGCCAACAAATGATAGACCTTTATTTCCTCTACAAAAAAGGTACTCTTTATTTCTTTCGATAAAATGCTCCGTCACCGAGAAATAATAATATTCCTCGTTTGCAAACTGCAAGTTTCTTGCTTTCCAATTTTATCCATAGAGTTGAGTATGCTAATAATGAAACAGCTTTTTTATATTTTCCGTATGGCCAGAACAACTAAATTAACGAAAACAATTCAGCCCGGCCAGCTTTTTTGTTTGTAAACGTCGAATCAGTCTGGATTATTATTGCGTTAATGGAAATTCGTCAGGACGAAAACGTGAAAGAACAGTGTTTTAATTAGTCTGCTTTATGTTTTATTCATCAGAAAGTCCTCGCTCATTTGTTCGCAGCAGGTGCAATATCGCAGTCGCAGCTCCAGCTCTTGAGGGCCTTATTTAACTCACACCTTATATACATTGAAGGAAAAATATTCATAATGACGGGAAGTTTGTAATTAATTTACTGTCTTGAATAATTTTAGGCAGTCTGTTTGCTCTTTAATTAGTGAACTGCGGCAGTAGAAAATGTTTTACATTTCTGGGTGCACGATATTTTAGATCGCGTATGTGGAAATAATCATCTAGCTTTTTTACCTTTTTCTTTTTATACTACGAATTCATAGAAGCTATATTATGGTCCATAATGATTGGGCCGTAGAGTAACTATAGATTCTAGGTATGAAACAAAGAAGATGTTTTGTTGAAAGTATGGAAGACGCTTTGAATAGAGGAATAAGAAAATGTATTGAAGTGGATTGTGGACTTTTCGCACACTTGCATTGATAATACTGTTTTATTGTTGTATATTTGTTGTTAGTTGAATAAAAACTTAAATAACAATCGGCGAAGTCTACTTGGATTAGTAATCATGTCGGCAGTGGTCAGAAAAGTGCGAATATCTCGAAACTGGAGAGGTTTATCGAAATCAAACAAGTACAATTTTTGCCTTTAAAAATAATCAATTAATCAGATTTTTATTCAAAATTGCGATAGAATCTTGCATAAAAAATTATGACGGGCAATTTTTATTCATAAGTGCATAACTAGCGCTCTCTATTAGTAACCTGATAACTGAGATCAGATTCGGATTTCCCACCATCAAAAACCCCTCATTCCAAGTTTTCAATTTCTTTCTCTAAAACTGTTAAATTTATAAAAGAAATAATAAACCTAAAATCAATATTTAACATGCTGTATCTCTTAGACGAGCAATATTTTGTTAAGGCATATTTGGCTAGGAATGCTGACCTCTATTGGAATATAGTAGTTAGTTAATTTACCTTCTGACCCTTGTTCAACAGTTGACGCTAAAATCAATAGAGTAGTGAAAATTTAGAAAAACCTACTCTGCATATTGAAGTTAATATTAAAATCTTCGTGTTTTCTGAGTTCAAAACAACAAATCTCATCAAAAATTTCAAATCGGTTTACTTATATGGCTGTTATAATCTGGGCGACTTAAAGTTTGGTGGCCGAGCTGTTTGAGGTGTCAATACCTGAATCGATGAATGCTGTGGCGGGTTCGTTCCTTGCGGAAAAATGTTGGCTAGGATCAATGTGAGAGATTGATACCTGTCGGCGTTTGACCATCCCTCTAATTAATGAAATTTCCTAGGTTTCGCTCATTTTTACACTGAATCGCGATTAGAGATTAACAACGTGAGTCATTCCTCGGCGCACATGCTGCTTACTGAATTATACTATGCCGCTCCCTCTCCCGCACTGAATTTTTAGAGCAGAGGTTAACACTAAACTCAGAAATTTAACAGACAGTGAGTACTACTACATAAATTACCATGATTTTTTGGATGCCCTGGCCTATACAGAGTATTTCACTTCGAGTTAATCAAACTTTAACCACTTTATAAGGCAATTCTGAATTACTTATTGAGTTCTATTTATGGTTAAAGTTTGATTCACTTGAACTGAAACACCCTGTATAAAGATAATAATTAAATTAGCAAAATAGTATCACGCAATTTGCATCAGTTTAGTTATTAGAGTAGTGATAACTATTTTCACTACTAAATAGAATGTGGGCTTAAATTTAAAGTGTCTGCGTTAGAAACCTCCTCATAAATGTCGATTGATACTTGTAAACTCAACTTTTTTATGTAGATATACTGTTACTTGACGATTAACGATAACTTCAAAGATAATTTTTTATACAAAACACACTGTATAATGTATAATAGTCTTTGAATTCGAATTAGGAAATATCTTTTATGCTTCCTGTTTAAAGGGAATTACCAATTAAAAACTAAGCCTTTTGTTTACACTACGTTGATATTTTACTTACATAGAATGAAACTTTGAAGCAAACTATTGTTAGCTACATGTTCAGAAGATTTTAAAATACTTAGTAAGTAACATTACGACTTCTGGGAACATATAAGTAAACTAACTAAATTGAATTGAAACGTATAGATAATTTTTAATGAGAATTAATTTGTCTTTTATTTAATATACCATTCCCTTCAACACTAAACATGTTTCAATGATATGAGTGATTCATTGTAATACTGGCTGCCTAACACATGCATTCTCATACATTCGAAATAAAAAACTCTTCTATTATTCTAGGGAACACGTTTACTGTATATAATAATATATTGTACTTCTTAAAACAATACAAGTAACCAATCTGAACATTTGAATGAAATAATATTAGTGTTGTACCTATGTGGAACTGGTGAAAATGTACCCTGCACAAAACTTCTTCTCTTGAAAATCCAAAATCTTTAAATCTATTTTTAGTACTTTATAGATATACAACAAGTGGAAAGTACACTGATTTTCTATTATACCACAGTTATGAAAAAGCACTACGTTATTAACTTGATATCATCTCCTTAACATAAAGAACGAATAAAAACATACAAAAGTGATGCAAATTTTTAATGTAGCAAGTAGCAGATAATAGGCAATTTTGAATGTAAAATAGGACCTGCATTCACCAAAAAAACTACTTCAGCTGACATCTCAAAGAATTTCAACCATGTGGTAAAGCCTTGTTGTATAGGTGGTATTATTATGACACATGTGTCTTTGAAGGTCTATTACATTAACCAAAATTTACTGTTATTTTAATTGATTTAACCGTTATAGATTCATTACTGATCTTCCTTCGTTTCACAGAACAGTAAAAACTAATAATGTTTTATTGTAATATCTACGTTTTATCATCCTATGTCATAAGATATTACTAACAACAGCATTATTTTTTTTCAAATCCATCTTTGAAATTAGGCAAAGTTATTATTACAAGTTATTGTGAGGTTACATTGAAAAAACATGAAATTTTGTTACACATTAGTTAAATTTCATTAAATCTAAATGTACGGTTCCATTTGCAAAATTAAAAAGTTCTCCGTAATGTAAGTTGTAAGAAAGTGTTTGAAAGATAAGACTAAAATAATTCATTAATTATTCTCTACTTGAAAGTAATTAACAGAAAATGTTTCCCTTTAAAATAGTTCTTGCTATTGTATGTATTTTGATAAGTGTATTCAATTTATTTAAAAAAAAACATGCAAAAATATTAGCAAGATCAAAAGTTTTATTTAGACAAACAAAACACTTATGAGAAATAAATGATATGAAGAAAGACAAGGCAAGATCATAAAATATATAGGGTGTCCCAGACTCAGCGTACAAAAATTTCATGGTTCATTTTTGAGCTATGAAACAAGAGCACATTTTTTGTTCATAATCGATTACAGGTTCAGGAAAACGTAATCAAATTACATAAAACTAGGATATGCAAAAGTTATGAAGACATAACCTTGAGGACATGTTGGTCTAGGCCGCCCCTGGCGTCAGATCGAAATAACCACCATGTAGTTTTAATGACCTTAAATAAATGTACACGTAAATCCTTGAAAGGGTTTTTGAGTTATTGCGGAAAGTTGTTATTATTTTTTTCTAAACAACACTCTGTAACTCGGTGAGAGTGTATCGCAGAAAAATATGTTATAAGAATTTTAATCTTAATTTGGTCTGGTCTACCCCCTGGTAAATTTTTGTACGCTGAGTCTGGGACACCCTGTATATTAGCCTAATTCGTGGGGCTGGCGATATTTCTCCTGTATCTGTATATACATTTACTTTGTTTATAGCGTCAAAAATGACATTAGTCCACGAACATCAAATTATATGCAGAGTGTCCCACTAAGGTCGCTGAGGTACGATATTAGGGAAAGTGTAGGCCCTAGAGCTTCGGAAAAAAAAATTGCTGATTAAATCGATCAAGAGAAATCGCTGGAAATAGTTTTCATGTTCGTAGCTCGGCCGCTGGGGGGCACAATCTACATACATAAAGTTGAATTTTTCTCAGGAAATAGCAGGATAAAACTTTTTATAGGTTAGTTTGAAGAGCATAAAAGTAACCACATTTTGAAGCCAAAAAGTGTCAACGGTTTTTTTATCAAGTTATTGGCAAATTAGTGAACAAAAAATAAATAATTATAATGAATTGAGGAACACGACGCTAACGAAAAGACATTTTGGTATAACAAATTTTTAAACTGGACATACCACTTATATTTAATAACTACATCTTCTGTGTTTTAGCATTTAATGGTAAGTATTAAAATTAATTGGTATACAAATAAAAAAATAAAGTTATGTTTAAGCTGTAAATTAATTAATTAATTTAAACATAACAGTTATTTCAGTAATTGAACAAAGGGCCTTAATAAATTTATATTACAAGAAGTGTTGTTCAGTCCCCTTCATCTACAAAAATTACACGTAGTTCATGGAAGACAAACTACGTTTCGAATAGGTGTCCATTGTAGTCACGGCGTTTAAGTTTGTAGTAGGCACCTTGAAAGGTAAGTTTATTCGTAAGCTCCAAACAAAAGAAAGTGTTGGTTGATTGTCAGTGCCGGCTCAAACTTCCGCTTCTCGGCAGCGAGGAAAATATTGTTTCCGGTTTGATGTGGTGAAAAGACGAGCACGTCTGTGCTTTTAGATTTCGTTCGGTTTAGAGAAAATTGGGATAGATGGAAGTATTGATACGTAAGCGGTTTATTGCAAAGAAGTCCTAGAGCGAAGTGAAATAAATGTGTGCGAAAAGTTTTAACATTTCTAAAACGTTTTTTTCGACACTCGAGCACTATTCGGATGGAGCTTGGAGTGCAGCTTTTCTTTCGGGTTCATTTTACTTTGAAATGGGTCGTTAATTATAATTACACAGTTGGGCTGTCTTTGTTGAACACTTTTATTCAAATAATGTTGTAAATCCTGTAGAAATACTCCAGCATAAACTCATCCACGGACTGAATGAAATGTCTTTTAAACACAAACAAAAAGTGATTAATCCTACAAAATTTTGTCATTAAATAGACCCAGAAAGGCTTCGTAGCTGACAGAAAATGTTTTGCTAAAAAAACTTAGGTACCAGTGGATTAACTTTTTATTTATTGCTGCAATTCTGTATTTTTATTGCTCTGTTAGCAAAATAATTTTTATTACAATACAGATTATATTAACAAAACCTTCTTATTGGCTGATTTCCGTCAATGCACAACTTCAGGCAACTTCATTGGGACATTAAGAAACTTTCAAGACTGGAGGATGTAGAAGATTTAAAATATACACCTATTCAAACATCTTTGAAGGTGTTGAATGTAGATTAAAATATCTTGTGCTAATGATACAATACAAGTCCATAATTCAGCTCAGACTGTAGCTCCGTCCAGTATTGGATTACACTCATATCTAATAAACAGCTAAGGTCATCCGTCAGCAGAAGCACCAGACATAAAATGATTTCTCTGCCAGTAAGTATAAATAAATATATACTTTGTAGTTTATATCTCGCTCATATTTAAGACATGTCGGTGCATAAGTAATCCAAATAGTTAGATCATTCATTGGTCGACTCACGACTCACCTAAGGCATCGGAACAAGTTCAGAACAGATAGTGATTCTGCTGGAGAATGATTTTAGCTGTTTACTATATGTCGCGGATGTAGTCCGCAGAGTAATTGTTACTCACAATAACATCAGTTAAGAACTCGTCTTCATCTAGTACGATACTCACTAATCACGCTTTCATAATATCTACATATGTGTAGGTCACTCTCTATCTTAGATACAGACTAATGCTTTATAAAGGGTGTTTCAGAAATATTTTCATTTTTGAATCCGTCTGCTTGTGCAATAGGCACGTTCCAGAGAAATTAGTGGCACGAGTGGCAAATGCTTTGTAACATTGTTAAGTTTTTGTTGCCATGGATCCATGATTCTTATGTTGTTGTGTGTCGCCTGTACAGAAATGTGGTTACAATAACATATGGTTTTCTTACGAACCACATTTTCACAAAAACCGTCATGTTAATAAGCAGAATTAATTGTCGATACTGGGCTGAAAACCCGCAAAACCTTCATCAGAAGGTTACATTTACCCAAAGTGGTTGTCTGGGCCGCCATATCAAGCTAAGGAATCATTGGCCCTCATATTTTTTAAGATAATCGCGGTCAAGTTCAAATAGTTAGGTGTGAGCATTATTGCCATATGATCAGAACATTTTGTTCCAGCAAGACTTCTCATTCAACGATTCAATCGTCGGGTGCTCTTCCCAGAAAGAGTCATCAATCGCAGAAGGAACATTAACTAGCTAGCGAGAAGTTCCAAGATGACACCAGCCGATCTTTTTCTTATGGAGCTACCTTAAAAGTAAAGTATACATACCAATGCTGCAGTATTTAAGGGAAATGAAACAAAAAATTGCAGAAGAAGTCAACACTATTCCTTGTGCAATGTTTCAAAGAGTTATCGCAAACTTTACTTCGCGATTAAATGAATGTGAAAACATAAACGGCTCTCACTCACCCAATACTCTTGGTCATAAATAAAAATGTAATCTTTAAGCTTTCTTTTAGTACCTATTAAATTTGTTTGGATATATACATTTTAAGTATTTATTTACAAAGGCTAAACTAAGAAAGTATTTCTGAAACACCCTTTATTAGCAAGCGTTGAGTAACAATGACAATTTAGATATGACATCTGCAGATTTTTTATTACAATTTGTTTACATCTGTGTAACTTGAGATATATGAAAAATCTTCCGAATTCACAAATATACAGAATAGAGAGGAATCGACTCCTTTTTGATATAGGTGATTAACTTGTTGACTTGCTTACGATCAATTCTTCATTTATAAAAATTATATGTCTGCAGTATATCTCGTATAAAAATGTATATAAAATCGTAAGCAACGTACCTACCAACAAGACTAACGACTTACAACGGTATTCTACAGATTTGAGATAGATACTGCAGCAGCTTTAGTTCTTCCAAATCTCTACATTGATACCTTAGGATCTGTACCACAGGCACAGAAAGTCCTGAACTGATTGAACGCTAGATGGCTGGTCTAGGTCTGGAGAGGTAGTAATTTTTTTACAATGTTCTGAATTTTGAAAAAGTTTATTTTTGTATTTTTTTTTTCAATAGCAAGCAAATAGGTGATATACAAGACAACTATGTGTTTAAAGAAAAAATTGTACTTAGTTTTACAGATTTTTGGGACGAGTGAAACTTTCAGCAGAGCCTTGGGACTCGCACTGGTCAAAGACTTCCACTTTGGTTACAGAACTGCGAGATTCCACGTTCGATGATCGATCACACTTTTGGATGGTTGAGCAAATTCTCGGGGACTACTGTCCGATTTATATCTTCACATCCAGCTTCTCCGAATTCGAACGATTTGTGGTTGTTGACTTTCCCTTCGTAGAATCAGGCTGTTATACCACTTACATGTGGGTGGAAAAACTCGAAAATGGTGTGAAATTTTGGTCATCCTGCGATAGCATCAGACTCTCCAGATCTCATTTGCTGCGACTCCAGAGATGTTTGGAGTGACTGAATTGTTTGGAAATTAAATTTGAAATATAGTTGAAAATTTCGATTTCTTTCAACGTCTTCTGCTTCACAGGGATAACGACCATCGATAATTACTTTTGGATGGGTTTTTCGCGCGTAGAGGCTCTGCAAACGGCTTCGGATTCAGAAGATGAGTGAAAATCGAACGTTATATAATTATTTTAAATTGTTAAATCGTGTCACAATTACTACATTCTGATTTCTTTTTATATTTTTACTGATTAATATAATTCATATTATGAAACATTGATTAACTTTTCCATTTACACAAATGTACCACCCCGCTACCTGATAGGAATATATTGTAACTCTGCCTCACAATGGAATTTTTCCCTAGGGTTATCTAGCTGGTGGTATTAATTAGCACAAAACGCATACTATGTGTATGTCGATTGTGCATTCAACGCATCCTTATTAGTCCCAATCAGTGTAAAAGCTTCAATTGTGAAATGTCAAAACTCCAACTGCAGAACCAAAACAAAACACACCGTGAAGGGTAACGTGCGGAATACGTACATCTGTTTGTTAAATAAAACGCGATGTGCGTCCCTACCGCCCTCGTCACAAGGTGGAAGGAGTGGAGAGAGGCCCACTAATCGAGACGCTTCATGGAAAGGGATGCATTGCGTCACGGTCCTTAATTCTTCATATTATGTTATTTTACTGGAGGTTTTAGATGTGTTTCTACATGAGATAACTTTATTATATGAAAAACATTATGAACGGGAGGGAGGGGGGTAGGGTGAATGATGATTAAGGGTATGGCCATAAAGGAGAATCAAGTCTTCAGTGTCAGATAGAGGCTAGAGACACAAGCAATGGTACAGAAAATACATGCGTAAGCATCTGCTCATATCTCTAGCCTCTAACTGACATTGAAGACTCGACTACCCGTCATGGTCATATCCTGAAAAGTGTAGACCTGCTTCCGTTTCTCAAAATAAATCTCGTAATTCATCCTTAAGTTACTAGAAATTCCTTAGTAAATAATGCTACATCCTAATAATTCCTTGGTAAATTCTACACCCCAATTATTTGGATCATTGAACAAATTTAAGACTGAAATATTGTTTTCTTGGTTGACTTCCCAAATATTGATAAAAACTAAAATGTCTTTAACTTCTGCTTAACCAGAAGCAGTAACACGTACAAGAATTGTTTTTGGAAGACGTTTTTCCCAAAGTTTTAATGCTGCTGGCTCATTTAGTGTCACTCCTGAAATATTCTCAAGACTTTCTATTTCCCATTTTAGATTCTGATAATAGCTTTTCTAAACGTTGATAATTTTTAATCTGTGGACTGGGAAAGTCAGCTAATTTCAAAATTGGTAGTGGAAAATCAATCGGATTTACTTAAAAAGTAGTAGTAGGGTACAAAATAGGAAAAATGGGTACATACATGCTAAACATATCTTTCTTTGAATAACTTCAAATTGAGTGAAATCCTCAAGAAAATCTGCAATCCTGTTTCTATGGAATACAATAGTCTCATAGAGGAATAGTAGATATGGAGAGGTTGTGCATTTTCATATATTAGCTAACGTTTTATAATACTTAATAATTAAATAATAAAAAGAGCTTGTATCGTTGATATTTTCATTTGATTTAATTTTTTTACATGAACTTACTTATTTACTTGTATATCATCTTCATAAATTACTTTTATAGTTCCTAATTGCAGTTACAGTCTTTCCGGTCAGTTGAACATGTACAAAAACGCCTAGCAATAAAATTTAATGAGTTTCATAGGCGTCCATAAAAGTTTTCTGCTGAAGGTAAAAAATAATAATAATTTGTATACTTATAATGTATTAAATTTTTGTTTTCGCTTCCTCTTTACGCAATGATCTATAACACCTTGTTTAATATCACGAAAAGTTGTGGATCCTAAAACTTTAGTTAATATGTGAATTCTATTTATAATTTCATTATCTGATTTTCATTTTCTCTCTTTTTCAAACGATCGTAAATATTTAAAATTAAACACTGAGATTGAACATATAATTCTCTATTTTTTAATTCTAAATCTGTTTCATCAACAATCGGATCTACTAATCCAATATTGTCTGGCTGTATTTCGTTTTGTTCCATTTCAAAATGTCTCCAAATGCCATGTTATCCCTTGTACTTCTCCCTTTCGCAGTTGTAATATGAATGATTAATAGCAAGTGCCTATAACAAATTAATTTTACCTGAATCACACCAAATTCCTCTTTGCTGCACTGCACTGCTAGGCAATTTGTCCACAACTGAAATTTATGGCCCAGTCGCCCAGTGTGGTTGTGTTTGTGCGCCGTTTGTCCGTGCGCGCATTCTTCAACTGGGAGTATACATTCCTACCACCTCCACGTTTATTCCGACTAGACCTGTGTATGGGTATGGCTAAATAAATATGGGAACAAGTTTTTCAAATATTTTAATGCCGAGTTGCTGTGTAACGACCGAACCTGGTACATACTACCTAGCTCTTTGAACTTTAGTTAGGTCGGAAATACTATACATTACGTTATTGGACATATTGTGTATTGTATTATGCGAAAAAATCATTTAATTGGCAGCAATGAAACTTGATTTCCCCAACATTAACAAATGGAGTTAAAACAAAACACGCATTTTAAGTTTTTAAGCTACTGACTCATTATACTCTATTATATAGGGTGTTTACAAATTTGGAGACGATTTTTGAAGAATAAACGAATCTAGGTGCAAAATGGCAATTTGCAGAAATATTTTTGGCAAATAGGGCATTTTTTATGTATCTAGTGACTTACCACAATAATACGAATAAATAGTTTTAGAATCCCTTACATCGATAGCTCAACTAGCTCTATTTACAGGTACTCACTCAAAGTTTTCATTACCGGCTTTATATATTACCACTATGCGCGCATTAATTCATTGTTGCTGTATTATTGATATGTTTATTCGCATCATTTACTAACACAAACTGGCACCCCAGGCGGACTGTTTTTTCACAAGCACAAAACACAGTAAAAAGTAAAAATACAGAAAAATAAATTGCTTTTCCTAAATATTTGTTCACTAATAATTTTGTTTGAAGCTAAACAATGGAAACACATAGACACAAGAATCAATTTTTCGGATTACAAACTATCTACAGCCACAACTATTCACTTCCTTTTATGCAGAAGCCGATTCCAGAACTTCTCAATAAGTTTTAGTAACGGTTTTGATAACTGAAAATGTTTCCCTATTAAAAATTATCTCTTAAGTTTGCAAATACTGCTTTTACTTCAACATCTCAGTTAGAATGAGATATGCTGAATTGAGATTAACGCTTATGTCAAATCTTGTTGTTCCTCCCTATACGTACCAACATTTACTGGAAACTCACCCTAACCGAATCACGTAAATGAATAGTGTTTGTTTATGATATGTAATCCATTTCAAGCTTCCCTGTTTCTCTACAAAAACAAACTCTCTAATACAATAAACGCTGTCATCAGTTATACTGACGTTTTGTGTATCCATCGCTCTGGAAGGAAAAATAAAAAAGTGTGGTGTTCTTTATTAGGTAATATACTTACTTTATATCAAATTTTCAAGATTTACCCTAAAATTCTGTTTACAATATCATCTAGATACAAATCATATCGTATTCATCAAGTAAACGAATATTTTTATTATCATTATTGAGCAACTATTATAAGGGTGGCAGTAAAACTTTTACAATGGAATATATTATTATTTATTTACTAAGTACTTTTTATGTGTACTTGTGTTTGAAATGTTTAACTGGAGAATATATTATTTAATTTCAATCTTAATTTAGCTTAAAATGATCATTATCTTTTAATGATGCATCTTAAAACATAATGTATTATTCAACACAATCTAGTAGGTAATAGACACATATGCCTAATTATATACAAGTAATTGAGAACATTAATAAAATATTTTTCGCTGTGCATTTTAAAAATAAAAAAACCTATGATTGTTTAAATATGAATGATGAAAGTAAATTAAAATGTTAGATACTAATACAGACGACGATATTATGAGTATAAAAGATAAATAATTGAATAGAGGTTTATTTTCTTCATATAGTAGGTACTTTTATTAAAATATTAAAATTTGCTGATACAGAAGATGTTATTTGTGCACGACATTTGACTTTTTTTAAACGAATAACACTAATTTTTTTATATGGATTGATAAATGGTTTTTTCCTTATATTCGTGACACCGTAGATATTTACTACATTTCTTAGTTTTATGGAAAATGTACTTTTTAATGTAGAAAAAAATGAAATTTGCAAATTTTTGTATTCATAAATTTTAACGATTAATTTAGGTATTAATAGACTTACATTGCTGTCACACTTAAACTATATCAATAAAGAAATCTATGATCAATGAAGTTGGTTCATGATAACATTCATAGGTGTCGTACACTGTTAAAAATACTAAACTAATACTTATTTTTTAATATTTGTTTAAAATTAGTAGTAAAATTAATAGTTTCATGTTGTATTGTGAGTAGTTGTGTATGCACATTATTAAAAAATGTTTTTTGTTGCGTATGCACATTGCAAATCTAATTTTAAATACAATGTTTGATTTGGACATCCTGTTTGTTCTTTCCAGCGAATAATTTGTGAGAAATATAAAGGATGTAAATTTTTACTATTGTAAATTGGGCTTTGGAGAGTAACTTCGAGTAGTGGAACAGTCTGTAGTTAGGACCCTCTTAATACACCGTTTAACATGTCCAAACCCTACTACAAAGCCACCCCTTACTCTATTTTTCTAATTTTGACATTTATAGCTGCATTATTTTAGTAACAAACTGGAGTTAGCGACATACGTGTTGATTATGATTCATCAAACGTTACTGGCTTACTGGTTATCTACTACACAAAGTTAACGTAACTTTCGGGCGTATTCGAAGATACAGAGTTGCAGGTTTTTCGAAGGTTGAACTGATCTCTCTTAATTGCTTTAGTTATACGAAAATGTATGATATCAGGGTGTCACAAAATACAACAAAAACTGTTATTTACTGAAAATTTTTATCTTTAAAAATAACTGAGAAATGTTAGCTTGCCATTGAACATGGAATGCAACTTTACATAATATGTATAGTGCATTTGTAAAGTGATGGGATGGTGAAGTATTTTTTTATGCTCAAAAACACTCCTTTTATAGTTTTTATTTAAGTACCTTTAGGAAAAAGTAATTCAGAGAATTTATAATTTCAGGAAGCAAAAATATACATATATCTGTGTGTAGTGGTAATTTAAGTTGTTCTTAAAAAAAATCTGTATATATTTTTTTATTTGCAGGTAAGTCTCCAGATCCTGGTTTGCTAGTGGTGTGAGTATATACTTGTCTTATTTATTGCTTAAAATAGTAGGTATATCAAAAATATGGATGGAACAAATTTTAAGGAGAAGTTTCACTGGATGATAGAACAAATTACTTTTAGCTAAAAGTTTTATACAAATGTAGATCTTAATTTATTTAAATATCTCTAGGGATACTTGACGTAGACTAATTGTAGCAGTTAGAAGAAAAATTTCTAAGTTGTCTTACAAATAAATCAATCAGTAGTGGATATACAGGAGGGTAGTTTCATTAGAATTACGACACTTCTGATGAATATTTTGCAAATTCGTTTAATAGTTTTTATTGCGAATTCCGTATCTCCGTCATTTGATGCATTTGTAAATCAACTTAGGGAATTTCTACTTCTATTTACATAAATTAGTGAACCAATTTCCATCAGTCTACGTTAAAGATATCATTTTCTAAAATATCTTAAAGATATTTTAGAAAATGTGACATATTTTATGGTTTCAACACCCTGTATCTCAAAAACAAAGCGAACTACAACCAATGTTCATATAAAACTTTTTCTTAAAATATACTTGTTCAGATAAGGTGGTGCTGAAATAATTTTGAATAAGTACCTAACTCTATTTTGACAATTCAAACTTTTAAAGTGGTTTTGGAAATGATGCCGAAATGAGAAAAACTTTATCTCAAAATTGAAACAAAAAGAAATCTATTGTGGCAGGAACAATTCCTTTTCTGTCTATATTATGAGAAACCTACTCATTATTGATGGCACATCCTGTTCACTCTTTTCCTCATAATGTTAATAATAATCATAATTATATGGAAACATTTGTAATATGAACAATAAGTTATTTTTGTTATTCCCAGTTATCAATAAATTTTATTTACATAGAAACCAGATACTAAATTAATTTAATTTAAAATCATCGAGGTGTTTTCTGCAGTTCTAACAACCTAGTAAAGTAAAATACTTTGTATTAAAACGACAGATATATAATTCATATGTAACAAAACCAATCTGCCTCTATAGACGATGTTTGTTACAAGTAATCCAATTTTTCAGAAATGAAATATGTTTTCGATGTAACCATTTATAATTCTTAAAAGCATTTGTCCTTTTTATGGATGCAGAGGGTGATAAATTCATTTTTTTTTAACGAAAACACTTAAAAAGGACATTGTCCTTTTTTATGGCTTCAGACACAGACGGAGTGCTCACAAGTACTTTTTAGGTCTTCACTTCCATTCTGAAGTAACAGATATGACACTACAAAAGAATCAGACATAGATGTGTGTCTCGTTTTTATTTTAATGTCTTCTGTAAAAAAATATCATTCAAACTGATTCTCTGATTAGGTTAAGAATACCGGAATATTGCAATACAGGAATATTGATATCTTCGAGACTCTCAGATGATAATAAGTGAAATTTTCGTGAAACTTATTTTTTTTGTAAAAATAAGGTTCCAAATTTGTACTGCCCTTTTCCTGTAAAACGTATTAAGTGTGTTTTCCTAAAAGATGGGTATAGCAGTGTAAATATACAGAGTAAGAAGTGACTTTAGGGAGCAACAAAGATAAGAAAATATGCAGTCATGTAAGATACCTCGTGAAAGTGTGGTGATGACAGAAAAGAAAGTACAAAAAACTGTATGATGAATAAAAATATCTCAATGGTATATTTTTAATCCCAAGCATAAAAATGTATTTCAATAATATATTCCTTAATGCAGCCTATTGGAGTTGGATATAGATATTACTTTTTATTTTCACTGTCTTTTAAAATATTAATCGGATTTTTCATTTTTTCCAAGGGTATTGGTGCTGCCGATTTTTTTTTCGTATGTGTTAATGTCAGAAACTTTCATAAATGAACTAAAAGTGAATGAAATTTGTAATATTATTATGTTGTATAATAGATTTGACTAATTGACTATGATTTTATGATGGTATAAAAATTCTATATAGTTATATGTATTTTGTTAACAGCAAAAGCTATTTAGGAAGTAATTAATATAATTTTCTGCGCATGTGAGTATAAAATTTTTGTTTTTGACACTTCGAAATACCTATAACTTATATTAAAGACTTCTTTGTCTATAAACTTTTCAGAAACTAATCGTCGCCTTAGATAATCAAATTATTATTTGTTCGATTCCTACTTAAATTAGTATAAAAAGAATTATGTGAATAACGTTCTTGAAATATGTTCAAGATTATTTTTATCCAATGATGCTCTAAGTTTATTAATAATTGGGTAATTTTGTAAATAATGATTAAGTTAAAAATATTACTGGATTCAAAATTACATGAAATATTTAGTTAGATATTGCAACTTTATAGCTGACTCAAAATGAGATGTATTAAATTTGACATGGCTTTTCCAAAAATATTTTGTTTGTATTTTCAATTTTACTTGTAAAGAGTTCTATTTAACAATCATATATATCTTTCTTCGATAATTTTAATGAAAATATATCTAAAAAGTACAATACTTTCATGTTCGTGTTGTCTTAGATCGTATGTACAGAGCCTTCATTGCAAGCCACGTGACCAAAAATTTTGTTGGAACAATAAAACTGTGATTTTTTTTACCTGTACCAGCGGTCACCTAGCTTGTAAACATTAATGAAGGCTCTATATCTACATATTTGGCATCTGTATGTACTTTTAAAAAATAAGTTATATATTTGTACAAACGATTTTATTAATGTTAATTAAACTATAATATAATAAACAACTTAAAGTTACTTTATGCCTTTACATACCGGTTGTGCAATTTGTCGACATTGCTCTATCGTAAAAAATTTGTTATTTGTTTTGTGGCAACCCCCGTATACTGCAGATTCACATTTTTGAAGCTCACTGTTCCACTTGAAAACCGGAATATAGGCAAAACATGTAACGGATGTACCTACACCTTTGAGGCAATCTAAAATTAAAATAATTTCATTAGAAAGTAAAAGGCCTACTGCTTTTTGCTAGTGTTTAATGCACCGGGTCTCTCCCTCTGGTAACATTTAATTTTTTAATGTGGGAAAAGTTAAATAGAGCATAAAAAAAATAAATTATAAATAGGACAAATAATATATTTGGAGCTTGGTAAGACTCTTTAATTTCTAACAAAATAAAAATAAATTGATAAATCTTCAAATAATGTATATTTAAATAATATATTTGGTCTATATAGAAGGTATTTCACATAAGACTGCATTAGCTTCATAATAATTTAACTCTTTTTTAACTTCTTCGGTTTTATACTAACTTAACTTTTGGATAAATTTTTTGAATGTGTTGAGACTTAAATAAACACCAGGTGCATGGAATATCTTGTTTACATAATTGAATTTTGCTGTTATACGTTTACTTTGTTTAATTTTTAAATTTTAAGCAAGCTGTTCAAATTAGACAAATCTACCTATTTTAGGAATACAGAATACAGCAGCAGGTATGCAGTGTTCTGTAGTTTTCACTAGAAATAAACTTTTGTATCTTTACCTTTTATAGGAAACTTTTCCAAATGTCAAAAATATACAAAATTACAACAAAAAGTGGTTACATAAAATGAAAAATAACATAACAATGCGTAAAACAGAGTTCTAAAATAAATATAAACCTATTTATAAAGAAATTTCTTTTGCATTTCAGTTGCAAGTGGTTCTAACATAAATATACAATGCAGAATTGTAAAATTATTTGAAATAACTAGGTATAAAAGTCATTGTCGCCTTTGGCACGTAAATTTTAGCATTTTTCGCCTTTTTCATATCAAATATTTATATATAAATAATTAGTGACGGCCTCTGAAAATTAATGTGATCATATTTTCATAATGAAACAAGAGATCCATGTTGTTTTTCAGGAGATGATCTAGGTCCATACAAAGAATTTCAGAGATCAAGAAATTTCGGACGAAATATGTCAAATAAAATATTAAAACAGAGGTGATCGACTCTGAGATTAAACTTATATTACTTAATTTTTAATTTTGCAAATTTAATTCAAAATTTTCTTTATCACTAAAATACTCCGTGTGATCACTGTAACTTTTCTGGACTGTCAGTGTAAACATATATTTGAAGATTGATTCATTTCCTATTATTGTGAAATTATAAATTAGAACGCTGTTTAATATTGAATGCGAGTCTAATGTATTGAAATAAACAAATCAGTTTAGTTAAAAATTGAGATGAATTATAGTCTTAACTAAACTTAACCTAACCTTATACATTTTTATATAAAGGAGTCCTCCCACAATTGAGTAAAAAACAAATAGTTTCACTTACCCTCCACACTGAAACAACACACACAAAATACTTGGAGAGTTAACACGACAAACACCCAACTTCCAAGAAATGTTGATATAGTATACATTCTGGACTTATTTTACAATATAATGTGCCATTTTGCAACGCCATTCAGAATTTATACTTGATTTGTTTGACCTCAAGTGAACGATAACTGTAAATAAGACAAAGTGCTTCTGATAATTTCATTTTTTCGTTAAATTTTAAGATATCGTTTATTCTAGTTAAATCAGATATAAACCTTTTTTAGAATATGACATAATAACATAATGTAATTTTTAATATGCAAATAACAAAATAGTCCCATTTTGGTTGTAACAAATACTGCATTTAAATTTGGAACCAACGATAAAATCAGAGTTTCGGATATAAGCATAGTACCAGTGTCATTAAAAAAATGTTTTTTAATACAATATTTTTTTATTAAATCGCTTTATAATTTTTATTAAAAGTACTTGAATGTAGTAAATTTACCGCGTAAAACTAAAACATTTGTCCAAATGGAATCTACTGCACAAATTAAAAGAAAAATTTCTGTAAATATATATTCGCTTATTTTAAAATATACCAGGTAGTATTAAAAACGTTACACAAATGTAATCTTACTGAATTGTTACAGTATTTGGCTGGAGTGCAATATTTTAACCCATATTAGACAATTATTGCTAATATTCTTCCATTTAGTTCGGCCAAGCCACACTGTGTATAATACACAAGCTGTTACAAATTCGCTTCTCTCTACAGCGATCTCGGAAACGGTAAGAGATACGAAGTAGCTTAAATGGAGGCAAAGTTGCGTAATCAAGTGTCCAACAGTCTCTAAAAAATCAAGGCTAATATGATTAGTTTTCGAAATATTTGAAAAAGAAAACGTTTGAAACGTGGAAATCCGTTTTTGTTTCATTTAAGCCTTGCTTGAGGTGATGATTTTGGTCAATTGTTCCAATCGTAAGAACCCATGTCTGGAAAATAAACTATCTTCTGAACCAAAATGTTCTTACTAGTATATTTTTCAATATCCTGTACTTATAATTTGTCAAAGCTAAAGTATGATATTCTAAGTCTCATTTAATGATTTTTCTTTGAGTACCTTTCCATAGAATGCACCGTTCGACTTTGATAAACTAACACAAAAAATTATTTCGAGAAGAAAACTTCTTGTAACTGATATTTTCAAAAAATTACATTACTTGCGTACCCACATATCTCTTAAAGTAAGGAATATATTTAAAACAAGTTTTGAGAGCGACACAGCCAACCTATGTTAATGTCAAATTTCTACGCAACCAGTATAACATGTAACAGTAGCTATGGGTAATCAACATTACATAATGAAAAAATGTGTACTATTTTACATGGGATATATGGTACGACTTTAATATAATATACATATTTTACTGAAAAACGAAACATATTAAAATAGGTTTGCAGTCTATGGTTCGCAGATACACGTCGCTGTTTTAGCTGCTAAGGTGAGGAAATTTTTAGAATACAGCAACTAATCTATGTTAGTTCCACGTTTCTATGCAACCAGTATAACAGGTGATTATAGTGATAATACCAATAGATAGATGTTACATCTAATGAGGAAATTTGAATCATCTTCATGCAAATTAACTATGCACTCTTAAAAAATTCTAGCATTGTGGCTTCTCCATTTTTTAAGTGATTTTAAAATTGGTTATCTGTCAGAAAAAATAACTTCTGTACTCACCGAATGTTTAGATCCGAAATCAACGCCAGGGCGAAAGGGTTCTGATAGTTGGCCTGTCCCCACAAATACTAGTGCGAGAACAACAAGGGCAAATTAAAGATGCCTAGCTAAGACTAACGGAGTGCATTGTAAGTCTTCACACATTCATAGGCCACAGCGACAACCCAAAAAAATAAACATGCTCTCTTAGGTACTAAAATATTTTCTTCACAAGTTCCCAATTATATTATATCGATGCTACAAATTGAAATGACCAGTATATTCTACGAATTTATATGATGTTGTCATAGGTATCTCATTTAGGAAATTGATTTATTTAGCACACGTCCGGACAGTTTGAACGTAATCATATAAATGATCAATTTAAAGCTACTTCGTAGTAGTACTAGTAACCTATATTCAAAATTAATAAAATACAAATATTTCTTAGAGACTAATACTTTTACTTACCTTCTACACTCAAACACTACACGCAAATATTTGTGGAGTTAAAAACCCAACTCCTAAGGAAGAGTGGACTTATTTTGCGAATATATTATGTCATTTTGCAATGCTATTGAGAATTTATGCTTGATTTGTTGACCCTAAATGATAACTGGAAATAAGGCAAAGTGTTTCTGATAATTTTATTTGTTTGTTATAAAGACATACATGATACCTATATGTAGTTTTTTATGTGATTATATACAGGGTGTTAATTAAAATAAGTGACAAGCTTTAAAGAGTGATTCTTTGAGTGATATTATCACAAAAAGAAAGAAATACTGTACCACTAGCGTAGACAGCAAGCCAGTACATTGTATATTTTAAAAATTTCGTCATTCTAACTTTTCACGGTGCTTCCAAGAAAAAATCTCTATCTTAACTTTGCAACCAAGGGTTTTTCTTTCTAAAAACTCCAAGAAGATAATTGGCGCAATTTTTTTGCAATCCTTACTACCCGCTAACAAAAATGTATCTTTAAATGGAACACCCTGTATATTATTGCAATTTTGGAATCTACGTCAATTTTTAGATTAAGTTTCATAAAAGTATCCTATTCATAAAGTTAACCGTTTTTGATATATTTAACTGCCTAATTCAAAAAGATGTGAATTTTACAATAATAAAGTTAGAGAGATATAATTTATAGGGAACATAACTAAAACTCTAAACTTCTTTGACAAAATTTCAAAATAACTTAATTTCATATAGGGTGGTAGAAATTCAATCCTGAATTTAATCAACTTTAAATCATCTTAACATATTATTTTTTTTTAATGGAACACCCTGTATATTTTTGCGCAACCTGATGAACAATTTTGTTCTCTATCGAATGGTTCCCTATACCTATCGATCTCTTCTGGTTTTTAAGATATTTACTGTTTTCCGTGAAGTGAACGGATATCCGTAATTTCTTGCGAGGTTGGCTGTGAAATTTTTAGTGGAACTTCAAACAAGCACCTAATCTGTCACCTGTTTATTGTTGTCAATTTAACACAATAACACATACAGTGAATGTTTAGTTGAGTATTATTTATTGTTAAAGAATAGAAAATGTTAACATTTATTCAAATGCTGACATTCTAAATTTATTATTTATTCATAGAGAGTGTCAGAAGATAATAAATTCGACTTGCAGGGTATTTAATGAGAGATATCCTCATTTTTCACCAATAAATAGCACTGTTTTTTTTCTATTGTGTCACCTAGTTTCATTGGGGACATGATATCTCCGTCCGAAAAATAATAGTACAATTTTTCAACATTAATGTTTATTTAAATTCATTATTTTAACAATTTGACGATTATTTTGCACACACAGGTTCCGCAATATTTTGACATTGTTCTATAGTCTCAAAATTATTGCTTGTTGCATAGCAACCTCCGTATATTGCAGGTTCACATTTTTTAAGGTCGTCGTCCCATTTGAAAACTTTTATATAAGCTTCACATAATTCTGGCCCTTCTTGTGTATCTTTCAGGCAGTCTACAAGAAAAATCAAACACACCTGAGGGAATAACGTCTTTTCTATTAAAAAAAATACCAGGTTCACTGAATGCCCCAGCTCAGTAAATTCAAATACAAAGCCACGTGATCATTAGTTTTGTTTCGAATAATAGTGACAAATTTCAGTAAAATTAAAACAATAAGGACAATATTACATTAAAAGACAACGTTCTGTTTCAGCGGCTGGTGACTGATGTAATTTTTAATGAGATTTTATGCAACCAATCAACAGTCGCAATATCTTGAGCGTAGACGTAAGAGTTTGTCATTGCTCATTGTAAACGAATCATTAATATTGGTGGAATATTCCAATACAATGCTTCTAATAGCATTTATTTTCAATACTTTTATTGTGAATCAACAATTACACTTATAAATGTCAACATATTAAACGCAAATAATTGTATTCTATACAGAAAAATACAAAAATTATTTAAACTATAATCACTACGAGGAAACTATTATATGTATTCCCACTTACCTTCTACACTAAAGCAGGACACACTAAATATTTGTAGAGCCAAGAAAATTAGCAACAAATTAACAAAAAATTTAGATATGGGAAACATTATTCTCTCAACTCATAACACGAATGCCATCTTAGATTACTTCCTTGAATTTATATATATCGAATACGTTTAACCTTGAAAATATTGCGAACGTAAGAAAAATAAATATATTTGTCTTTGTTTTGTTCATTTCAAAAAACATGTTTTGTTCAATGTTGAAATATCGTATTGCTGATGTGAACTGATAAGACCGATCGATTTTTAGATTTAGATAAGTGCACAAGACGTAAAAAATTGATAAATTCAAATCAAATTTAAATATTGAGGGTACTACATGAATCATAAATTCATATATTCCAAACTAAAAGTATTAAACATTAAACGGGTCTTTCAATAATAATTGATCTTTATTAAGGAAATTTTTCCCAAACATATAAAATTATATTCTTATCAAATAAATTGTAATGATTTGGTCATCAGGATAAAAAATTTAACCGTAATTTGACCATAATTTAAATATACAGGGTGTTAATGAACTATGTCAATTATTTTTGTCACATATCCGTTATGTTAAAATGAGGTAAATACACAGATTTGTGTTGAGTGTAATGTAATTTTAAAATCTGGCTTACCTCAAGATTGCAAGGAGCTACCTTTTGAGAACTGTTGATTTTCATAGATGTTCGATGTACCCACCATTTGCTTGCACACAAGCTTCAGCGCAACGTATCCAATTCGCTCGCACTCGTTGCAACATTGCCACGTCGTCTCGAATCATATATAAGCTTCGGCAATACGATGTCGCAGTTAGTCGATGTCACACTTTTCACATATCCCCACAAAAAAAAGTCTAAAGGGGTGAGGTCCGGTGTCCGGGGGGCCATCTAACTAGACTGCCGAGGCATATCCAGCTACAGGGAAAAGTAAAGTTTAGAAAGTCCCGCTATCTCTGAAAAAAGTGAGCACCGTCTAAGCGTCTAGGCAATTCAAAATGTCCTATTAAAGTGTCATTAACGATACCTGCCCACATGTTCACTGAAGACTGTTGCTGAAAGGCACCGCGACGTATTTCGTGTGGATTTTCGATAGTCCAGTGAGTGTTGTGGACGTTACGTACACCATTTCGACTGAGACATGCTTCATCTGTAACAAGTATTTGCGCTGTAAATTGAGGATTTCTTGCATGTTCCTGAATGAAGCAACCATTCGCAAAAATCTCGACGTAGTGGAAAAGCCTCAGGAGTAAGCGCTTGAACACGTTGAATATGAAATGATTATAATTGAGCTTCTCGTAGTGTCCGCCACACAACAGGATGCGAAATATTTACTTGCTGTGCGATATTTCTGGTGCTATGTTGCGGATCTTCTTCGACGAGCATCTAAAATCATCTCCTCGAAATTTAAGATTCTTAAGGCGGCTATCCATTTATGTCAAATGCCCCGTAACGTAACACCAAACATGTTACGTTACAACTAGTGGAGACGGAAAGTTGTTGCATGGTACGTGTAACAAATTTGATAATCCGGGACGAACCATCAGTTGTCGGTTTTTAGTCGTCGCATCAAAGGGATGCAACAGTACTTTCTGCCACATGTTGAGGCGGGGTTACCCTTTTGGCCATAACGTTGCCTGTTGCAGATGTGATTTTGTCTTATTTTTTGTTTCGTCAGTCTTTTGTATATGGTCTGGGGTCAGTCTGTTTTCTGCAGTGACTAGGAAGACTGTGTTTTTTCTGTGCCTGTACCATGGAGTGGAGTAAGGAAAAGATTTCCGGATATTTCCGTTTCTTATTCTTCAAATATATGACGCTGCTGCTAACTGCAATTGCAGTGACGAATTCATTATTGCAGTCAATACTGTTCATACTGCGAGTTTATGTTCCTGTGTCGTTTTGTAACCTTATTTTGTTACGTTACGGAATGAATGATACGACCAAAACCACACATACTTTCGCAGCGAATCGTGTCACCTTTTGCAACAGGCCGTAACATGTTCGTTGTTACGTTACGGAGCATTGCCACAATTGGATACCCGCTTTTAGAGATCGCCCTGGACCACCGTCGCGACCTCGACGCAGTTGTACTTCACCGGTGTTCAAAACTCTTTGCGCTACAGCAACAAATGGTCGAGGTGCGGGGGCACGTCATTCAGGATATCTTGCACGGTACACTTGACAAGCTCTGACACATTTGGGTCCGTTGTACTCAGTTTCTACGAACTAACACAAATGTTGTCTTGTTTCACCATAACACAAATGCTTCACCACAAATTAAAACGATATCCATCAACTCCGAGTACACGCAAACCATTTTTGACACAAACTACCCATTTTTGACACTATGCTACGTTTGCCCACTCATGGTCATGGCAGCATACTAAAAAACTAAAAGGGTCGAGACTGCTAGTTATATATAGCCTTTTTATTTACTTATCGGTTGCAAAGTTAGCAGAGAGTCCGGCAGCTCAGTGAGCTAGGGCGTGCAGGTGCAGTCTCTATCTCTGCTGGTGCATCAAGGCTATGATAACTAAACAAAAATTATAAAATAACGAAAGAGTATAGTAACTTTAAGATTTATTGTAATGAAAAGGAAAAAAAAATCAATTAACAATGACTAATAACTGCTTTGATTGGTCAAACTATGATCACAATAAGAATAGGCAATAGGGGGTGGCACTAGACCCAAAACGGTTACAGAATCGTACCAGTACGTCCCCGTTTGTGTTACAAACCAATGGTATATATTTTAGTACAATTAATATGAGGAATAAGAAGGCCCCCCCGTAGTATATACTATGGGGTTTACAGGCGTATAAGCGTTAAATATAATGTAACATTAAATGGCAATAAATTATTTGAGGGCTTCTTTCAATAAAATGGTAAACCATTTAAGGGCGTGGCTCCACCGGTTGAATCTTGGAACGACTAACGGGTAACGTAAAATGATATAAATTATAAATATGACCTTATCGTCCGGTGATATAAGGATCCTGGGTGATAAGTAGTCCTCCACGCAGTGACCACGTGCTAATTTTGGGGTTGCGGCTGGTGTTTCGTTTCCCCGATTTCCGATGTTCTATCAAATTATTGGGGCTGCTAGCTCCACGATGTATTATGTAAGTTGGTCTCAGAATGGACGACCATAGACAATCACTAAGAAAAGGCCTAGAAATGAACGGAGTTATTGCGGGCAATAAAGGCAGTGAGGGTGACTAGATTCACCTCCTCAAATTTGTATAAACGGCTCTCATTGAAACCAAAATGTGACAATTTGCTTTACCCGAAATGTTGTGCGGCCTTTCTTATCAAGTCCTGTTGCACTTCACACCAAAAATCCAGACACTAATCTGCGTTCTACCTACAACGACAATAACCAGTGGTCGCAGTGCAACGGATTATTTAATTAATCAACTGGGGTAGATCCGCAATTTTACGTTTTGACTGCTTTCTTTCAAGCCTAAATACCAAGTCCGTCTTTAATTTTATTTCAAGCCACAAAAACTTATCGTCTTTTTGCCCATACTCGGCGGTGATAGAATTATAAAGCCGTTCATTTCTAGCTGGAGCGAAATTATTGATATAATAATATTTATTGATCTTTTTCTTTCTTGTTATCAATGAAGTAATGTTAAGTATAAATAATTATAATTGAAATAGTTATGTCGGTATTTTGTGGAACCGAATCGTCCAAATTTTGCCGCAATAAAATAAATTCGGCATTTTACAGGGTGACAAAATAAACCCGTAACAACTAACTACTAAAAACCTGTTGTAAACACCACAGATAGCAAGTAAATATCGCAACGACGATTGCAAAATCCGAATTCAGTATTCGGAGTCGCTGAGGCCACGTGGCGAATGACGCTAAAGACTACAGTTGTCCAGCTATGTAATGGGTGAATGTACTGTAACTTCAATATTTTTTTTCTCGGAAACTATAAGTATTTTACAATTTTTTTTTACGATATTGAATCCATTTCTCATGCTGCATCTATTCCCAAATTTTTTTGGATAAGTTGTGAATTACCCTGTATTGACGTATTACCCGTGGCGCCTATCAGAACGGATTCAACTTCCCTTTTTTTATGTTAAAAGTTTTATTTAATTGGAGAATTGTAACAAAATTTGAGTGAATGGCTGATACTGCATGCAATCTTTGCAAAACGGAGACTCTGTGGTCAATAACTTGTAGTAGTTTGGTAATAAAGGTATATACACATACAAACTGTGTTACATCTCAATTACATCTCAAATTGTTTCTGCCAGTTAATGCTTGGTAGTTCCAAACTGGCCAGTATAGTACTACGCGACACTAAGTTTAACTAATAAAATTGTCCGAAACAACTACTTTGCTGACGCTTCAATATCATTGAATGACACCAACAATATCTATTAAACAGCTAAGCATAACCAATGGGTGGCAGAGACAATTTAAGGCATAACACTTTTATGTTACATCCCACCCATCTTTGTTGTTCCTAAATATTGCGGGTATATTTCAATGCTGGTCGGGACATTAGTACGTAAAATAGCAATTTGCTGCAGTTAGTTAAAAACTTTGTTTTGTCAACACTTGTCTTGCTTTCATGCTACCTTTAGATTAGCAGGTCCCTCTCTGTCAGTTTAGATATTCAATAACAGTGGCCATTTATGAAGCAACACGCTTTGTATGTTATATTTAGATCGTTTATCGATCACATAGGTGTACTGATAACTAATAATTTTAAATCACGGATATGTTCCGTTATCGAAAATAAGTATAAGCAATATAATAGCGTAATACTAGCACAATAGCAGATAAGACGATTAATAACAATAACATATAAATAATGTAGAATTGTTTGTGACATTTTTTTAGCTCGGTTTATTAGTGAATCACTACACCCAAAAAATAAAACAAAAAGGGGTTGGCTTATCTTATTTTTTTAGTGCGAATGTTTAGTTAATTGATCCTTTTGAAGTGGCGTCGTTAAACTTTGTTGCCTTGACTGACAAGGATTAAAAAAATAAATATCTCACCTGCTATGAGAGATGATAGATCGTTATATCAAAGGAATCATAAAAATAACGTAGGTACTATCCAAAGAAGTAATTTACATGAAAATAGTAATAGTTATGAAAATCTTACAAGGATAATTTTTTGTCTAAAATTAACAGAGTATCCAAAACATATTGCTTTTTAAATTTAAGGTCAGTGGCGTACTAATATTTTTTACTAAAGCAATAGGAACCCCTATTTTCTCCGCCACTGGTAAAGTAAAAAAATTGAAAAATTCTCTAAAGATCACACGCTCAGTGCCAAATAATTTATAAAAATCTTACGGAGGAAAGTTGATCACTTACAGAAAAATTCGAAAAATATTTGTTTTTCGGGAAACTTCATCGTGCTGTATCTCAAAAAGTAAACATTTGTCGGGTATAGTTTATTTAGCAAACTAACATTATTTCTTGATGATGTATTGGTTCTTGAAGTTTAATCAAAAAAATGTGGACCACCCTGTATATGGTATTTCATAAACAGGAGGAGAAAATTTCCCGTTATATCGAAAAAAGTGGCGATCTAGCAACAATACAATTATAATAAAATTGCTATCATGCTATAAATCGGTGCTATTTGATCGGCAATAAGAAGTACAATATACAAAACGATTACAGAGCTAACATCATCCCCATTTTTAAAGGGAACAACTGATAAAACCATATTAGTAAAAAAAAATTAAGAAAGGAAGCTTGAGTGTGGTTAAAAAGTTATGATGAAGTTTCCTTGCAATTTTTCAGTAGAAAAGAATAAGCCAATAAAGTCCTGTTATCGGAACAATTGTAACAATTTACCGCGTACCTGGAAATTTTTCATTTCGAAAAATTGTCTTAAAATAAATAATATAGTACAGGTTAAACACGATACTCTTCGACTGGGAAGTAACCCGTTAACGCCTGAAGAGATGTATTTTTTTTCGTTTTTCAACGGCTGCAATGACAAAAAAAAGATCGTAAAATAATTTTAAAAAATCAAAATTTTTCACTTATTTGTTTTTCAAACTGGATTTCTGCTTCGAAATTAGATAAGGATTTACTTATAAGTGGAGTAAAAATATCGTGGCATACGACCCTAAACTTCAAGAAGCATGCATCCAAAAAATTTTTTTTATGTCAGCGACCCAGACTGCCGGCTCAAAGGAAAAAAAAACTCAAAATTTTTAGGATTTTTTTCTTGAAAATGGTGTGGCTTTCCACAATTTTTTGAGACTTTTTAACATTTTTCAAATTTGAAAAATCCAAAAATCAATACAAAAATTTTATCGTAATAAAAATAAAACAATAAAATTACAAAAAAAATATTAAAATAAAAAATCTACAAAAAAACAAAAAACCTAAAAAAGTCGTTCGTCGGCTTCCAGGTTGGTAAAAGTTGGATAATGCATCAATCAGATACGGCAAACAAATCAAAAGATGGCACACTCGACGAACATGTTTTTTATAGTTTTCGGGATACAATATTGAATCAGCCAGTACATTTTAAACTTAACTACTCATTCAAGCTAAAAGATTGGAACTTCATTTCATAACCCATGTTTTTTTCCAAATCCGATGAAATTTGAATCAATTATTCGTAAAAAAAATTGGGGTTTCAGAAAAAAATTATGGAGCGAAAAGTTCTTGAAATTCATTAGAGAATACATTCAAATTTTTCCAGAATTTTTGGAATGATTTTTGGATTTTTTCAAAAAACGGACAAATTTGAAAAATGTAAAAACGTCTCAAACAATGGTGAAAAAAATTAAGCGTATTATTTGCATAATTTTAACAACTTTTTGTTCTATAAATTTTTTCCGAAACCCCACCATTTTCAAGAAAAAAATTTTTTACGATCTTTTTTTGTCATCGCAGCCGTTGAAAAATGAAAAAAAAAATACGTCCCTTCAGGCGTTAACGGGTTAAATTCCTTTATTTTTTCACTTCCATAGTTTTATTTTAAACGAAAGTACACTGAAAATGCACAGGATGATATACTTACGAAGAAACACGCAAAAGACAGTATACAGTCCAAGAGGCTACGTGAACGCCACGCTGCCAATGCCTTTCTGACTCGGGTGTCGAATGCGGTTAATTCCAAGAAAGTGACGCAGAGGTCTTCTTAAAATTTTATCTCGACAAATATCGTACGGACCGTATATCTAGTAATACCCTGTTTAATTTTGCATGTTTAATTTTATATAATGGCATGCTTCTTTATTAAAAAATTTTTAGTACCTACTTTGTTTTTCTGAGAAACAGTACATATGAAAAGTAAAAGTTTTGAAATATTTTATCTCTAAAAGGACAATTTAACTTAGTCATTACTTACCTTTGTATCAATTTGCAACATATTACTTTCATTATTGTGTTGCAAACTTTACAATCCATCAGTCTGTTTAAAAACACAAAAGCTGCCTTTGCAAGGATTTATTAATGTTTACATATCAGGAATTTTATTATAAAGTAAACCCATCTATTGTTTTTAATGCTTACAGATACGTCCTGCGATTCGTTGGCATGAATCTATAGAATGAAATTTGTTGTTGCTTGGATGGCAACCCATGTAAATAGCAGGTACACAATTTTTAATTGTATCGTCCCATTTGAAAACAGGTATCCTTGCATAGCACACTTTACGTTCGTCGTGTACATCTTTGACACAATCTATAATTAAATATATTTCATTATAATTCCTAAGAATCCCCATATTTGACCTAAAACAAATATTTTGTTATGTATACTTCAACTTACCTTGTTTGCGGAAACTCCAAACGTTGAATACTTGAAGAAGTAGGAGGATCATAATAGAACACCCAACCAGTTTTGGCATGTTGTAGAATTTTGTTTTGCCTTCACAAAGCGTATAGGTGTTATTTGGAATTTATACTAAATTTGAATGGCAGCATAAACAGTACATGTGTATAAAATGCATAAAATTGCGTAATCGAATTATGATTTATATTCGATTAAAAATTAAATTGAGTTTCCTTTGTGATAAAATATGGATTTGTATTATTAATATTTTCCATAAAACATTTATCAAAACTAAAAACAGTAAGTACTTATTAATTTCCTTCAACGTTCCAAAACTTTTCTTAGAAAAAAAACATGTATTTTTGATGTGAGATTAAAAAAGAATTTTATCAATTTTAATGAAATCACCAAAGAAAGCTTAAGATTCGTTCAAGATCTGAGGGAAGTGGAGGGGACTGAAAAATACTGTTGAAGTTTTGTTACATTTTTATAATAACAAATCAAAATTATCCTAATTTCTACAAAACCATATTAACTATTTTAGTTATAAAATAATTCTTTAGAATTTATTTTGTACTCTACACACAGGTTCTGCAACTTGTTGACATTCTTCCACAGTCCGGAAATTATTATTTGTTGGATTACATCCTCCGTAATAAGAAGATTCGCATTTTTTAAGTTGATCGTTCCACTTGAAAACGTGGATTTCCGCATCGCAATAATGAGGTCCAGTTTCTACATCTTTGTGACAGTCTAAAAGCAAATAATTTTTTTATGCTAGGAAATAATATTTGTAATTAATTGCTACTACCAAAGCACCACTAGCTAACTAATAGCTATAAGTTGACACCTGTGGCTTGTCTGTATTATTTTAAACTGTTTAATCCATATTTTTTAAAGTAAGTAACCAAATTTTATTAAAACCGAAATTACTAATTGTCCAAACAAATAGCAACATATTTTTTAAACTAAAAGCTATTAATATTCCTATAAAAGTAAATACCTACTCACCTTCTACATCAAAGCATGCTGCAGTGACTATTTGAATAACTAAAAGAAGGATTCTGGATTTATTTTCCAAATGTTGTTGTTTGTGTCAATGCTCTGATTTTATACTTGATTTATTTGACGTCACGTAAACGATAGCTGTAGACAAAATAATGATTTAATTGTTATTATTGTGTTAAATATTGAACAATCTTTGTAAATTATATTTGAAACACAGTCAAATATTTTTCATTATATAAAATGACGTCGAATTTTTACACAATTTGTCATCGTATAAATTTTCATAAATTTTTAGAAATAACATCGAGATTGGCAATACCTTTGCATCACAATCTCTAAAAAGTGCCGTTACTCTTTAGATATTTGACGGGAAATTAAAAAAAATCAAAAGCGATGGTCCAACAAGCACCTTGCAGAAAAAATTGTGCTATTTTTTAATGAAGAAAAGTCATTTAGAACGAAATTGTGTGGCCACATATAATATTGTTTTCCAGATAAGAACTCTTCGGTCTATTTTTTAAAAAATTTTAAAAAAAAATTATCGTCATATATTTTGCTGTTATATACAGGGTGTTCCGGTACTTGATACAAAAAGTCGAGTACAAATAGATGTGGTCAAAATAATATCAGTTATTTATATACATTTTTTTCATACGGACCTTTGTTAACAAGTTACGGTCCCTCAAAGGTGAAAATTAAAAAGTTGTTTTTATTTACAGTTTCTAAACTATTAACTTTAGTAGGATGCAAATTTGGTGATCGGTAGCACATGCGTACAGCTTGTTTTTGATGTTGTAAGTGAAACTTAATTACACATAGAACGCCTGGGACGGACTATGCCCAATGGTTAACAACCCATAATTTTTGCATAGATGACGATCGCAATCTGCTTGTATCATAAATAAGTTCCCTGAAGAATTTGCTGAACGATAATACCCTTTTGGGTCAACTCAGTAAAATGAACAGTTTAAGAAATATTTACGATTTTATGTCTCAGTGCACATCGAGTGGCGCCTCCCACCATTTTTTTTGGCATAATTACTATGGTAGAACCGTACAGATTTTTAAAATAAGAGTCTGGAAAATCTTACTGTCTGCTAGTGTAATTTTCACTAACAAAATTTGACAAACACACTTTACACATAACATAAAATAGAAAAAAAAAACAAGAATAAGTTAAAGTAAGTTAAAAAAATAATATAAAAGGAAGAAACTATCATAGTACATTTTCAATATGGGCACTTTCCACCTCCACACACTTCCTAAGTCTATGAATGTTATTTGTTTGTACACGAATAAGAATTTCTGGGGTATGTCTAATATTATCACAATGGAAATTAATTATTTGTAGCAATTCATCCCTTGTCTATATTGGGGTTGAGTACACAAAGTTTTTCAGGTATCCCCACAGGAAGAAGTCTGGAGAACGTGGTGGCCATGAAATTGGGCCTCCTCTCCCAATCTACTTCTTATTAAACACAATTAAATGGATAAATAGTTTCTTACATGAATATTGAAATGGGGAAAAGCCCCATCGTGCATGAACCAAACATTTCTTCGGGTGTCTATTGGAACATCGTCTAATAGGCTGCCAATTATTTTGCAAAAAATCCAAATATCAATGTCTATTCAGACGTTCCTCAAAAACGTATGGACCTATTAAATTATTATTATTATTATTATTCCTGCCCATACATTAATAGTGGGTAATAATTTAATAGGTCTATACGTTTTTGAGACACGTTTGAATGGACATCGATATTTGGAGTTGAAAACTTACTTTAATTTGTTTTGTTTTTCTATTGTGTTTGACAAATGTTAGTGAAAATTACATTAGCAGACAGTAAGATTCTCCAGGCTCTTATTTTAAAAATTTATGCAGATCTAACATAGTAATTATGTCCAATTAAAAATTAAAAACAAAAAATGGTGGAGGTCCTGCTCGATGTGCACTGTGACATAAAATCACAAATATTTCCTGAACTGTTAATTTTACCGAGTTGAACCAAGATGATATTATCGTTGGCAAATTCTTCAGGGAACTTATTTTTGATGCAGGCAGATTGCTATCGTCATCTATGCAAAAATTGTAGGTTGTTTACCATTGGGCGTAGTCCGTCCCTGGCGTTCTGGACATAGTGAAGTTTCACTTACAATATCAAAAACAAGCCGTATGCATGTGTTATCGATCACCAAATTTGCATCATGTTGAATTTAATAATTCAGAGACAGTAAATAAAAATAACTTTTTAATTTTCACTTTTGAGGGCCCGTAACTTGTTAACGAAGGCCCGTATGAAAAATAAATTATATGAAGAACTAGTATTCTCTTGACCTCATCTATTTGTACTCGACTTTTTTGTATCAAGTACCGGGACATTCTGTATATCTACATGAGTACCTTATAATAAAAGCACTTTCAATATTTGTAGTAGGTAGGTAATAAGTAGATATATTTTGAATCAACGTAAAAAGTTGCAACACCTTAGATATAGCATTTTTTATATCTAAAAGTAGTTCCAGAAAACAAAAGTTATATAACAACCATAAGTAAAATCTGTTGAATTTGAATCAATTTATTACAATTCAAAACTAATTCGTTTAATAGTTACAGGGCAGTAATTTTACTTTTGAAATTGTTTTTGAGGGACTTTATTAGTTATATTAATATTATTATAAAATACCTGAATTTTGGCATATGAATTAATAAATTAATTAACAATTTCGACATCATTTTATTCCCTCACAGATAGGTTCTGCAACTTCTTGGCACTGATACAAGGTATCGAAATTATTAGGTGTTGAATTGCAACCTCTATAAATTGTAGATTCGCAACTTTGAATTTCACTGTTCCACTTAAAAACCGGTATACTTGCTAAACAATGTCCAGGTCCCTCATGCACATCTTTCAGGCAATCTGTAAATGAAAATAATGTATCTAATATTGATATTTGTGGTGCGATGTTTATCAAAATGCAGTTTTTGTAACTTTTCTAAAACATGAGTAGGGTAAGTTGGAGAGTTGAAAATTTCCCCTCCACCACTTTTCCTCCCCCCACCAGTTTCCCCGCCCAGAAGCTGGTGGGGGAGAAAAAGTGGTGGGGGGAATTTTCAACTCTCCAACTTGCCCTGCTAATATGTCACGTGATATATTAAAACAGAATCCAATTTGGTTTTTGTTTATGTAAAATATTTTATTCCTTCATTATCTTCTTCTAATTAGGTTAGTAATCGAAGTAAATAAATAAAAGATAAAATAATTTAGTAGTAGTAAGTAATCTCGGGCTAAGCACGATGTGACACTATATCAAATGGTTCGCCCTGTATTATTTATAATGTACTCATAAATAAGCTGCATAAGAGGCTAAATATGTTTTGTTTTTTTGTGTGAGCTATTGATATTTCTCTAGATTTAGTTTCATCATTATCATAATAACATTTCAATGTGCAATTCGACTGCTAACAATATTTCCCAGCATATAGCGATAAGTTTTTGTAAGTATAAAAAGAATCTCGCAAAATAAAGACACAGGCGATTCGCAGTGAAAAGTTGACCGTTAGTGTGAAACCTTATAAGATCTAAGGTACCTAATAACAATAATACATTATATTTAATAGATATTCACATCTAATTTTGATTTGAGTAATATGTTTATAACATTTCCATCTAGACCAAATAAAGCAAAACTATATATATATATTTACTTATACCGAGAAAAGAAACAAAAAACAAATTACTATCACTGCTTTTGCTTTGGCGAAGATTTAGTAGCCAGACACCACCAGCCACACTAAAGAAGTTGATAATATTTGCCTCTGTAATGCAGAACTTAAAGAGTAAATGGAATTAATTCTGAAGCCACACCAGAGAACAGCCATTTTCTTATAAATGTACTACTGACGATGTCCTTGTAAGGTACCAATTCTCTGAGAATGAGTGAGTACATTTTCCTCTTTTATCTCTTGGGTTTCAACCAGATTATACTGAGCAGCGTCACTGTCTTCTCCAGCAAAGGATCACCTAGAATTTGAATCCTATAAGCCTTAAGAGCACGTGAAGAACGTTAATAAATTTACCTTCGCTTTTAGAATATTCTTGTCATTTTAGTCTGTAAGTCTGTCAATTTTTTTTGCAAGTTTGCACGTTCATATGTTAATATTTACCTGTAATGGTACATTAATCTTAAAATAGCAACTTTAACTATAAATTTATACTTACCGAAAAGGGCGGCCCTTTCAATTAATTAAATTTTCTAAACTTTTATATGTACTATTTAATAAAACATATTTCTATTGTATTGTACAATCCCAACTAATTTTTACATTAAAATTATATTTAGAACTATTATAATTATTTTGCTTATCTTGTTCCCCCCTTCCTCGTCGATTCATTCGACTGGCGCCCCTGCTTTACTAATTATAACAACTTAAATAATATCATAAAATAGAACAACAAAATATCCAACCCACGACCATTAATAACTAATAATAACACAATAATAAATTAAAAAAAATAAATAAAAATATACCTCAAACAACTGGGGAGGGCACAACGATAAAAATAGATATTTTGACTTGCCTTCTTTACTGAAACCCCTCGCGCCAAATACTTGTAAAGCTAAAATGGTGACAAGTAGACTTTTGAAAAATCTTGACATGCTGCACATTCGGAAATTATTTCACAAAATACCCTGCTTGGATCTTTCACAGTTGTATCCAGAATTTATGTTTGCTATGCTCGCTTTAAAAAAACAATAACTATGTATGAAAAAATGATGATTTAATTAAGAATTTTAATCGCAGTTCTTAGTTATTTCAGATTTATAATTATAACTAGTATTGTTTTTAGTATGTGACAACCAACAAAAGTAAAATATTTTTAATAAGCTTTGGTTACACTTTAATTCTGTTTGGATAGAACTGGATTTAGAACTTTTTAATTAATTCTCTAGTTGTAAAAATTACATCAAATATATCCATAAAAAGATATCTACATTCGGATATTTCATAGCAGGACTGGAATGTTTGTTAAAACATATTATTATTTTCAGTATTTTAAATGTTATTAAGTAAATAATAATTTTTAAGACACATGAAACACTTTAGGAAAAATACGTTTTTGGGTTAATTTACTACGTTTTGTTAGTAACTTTTTGTATTAAAATAACAGTAAATACTTTTCTGCAAATTTTATTTATTTACTTAGTCATTTCATTACAATTAAATAATGTTTGTTATTTTACCCCTTTACATACTGGTTCAGCAATCTTCTGACATTGTTCTATAGTATGGAAGTTATTTTTCGTTGGCTTACAGCCCTCGTAAAATTCAGATACGCATTTCTGAAGTGTGTCGTTCCATCTGAAGACCATAAAATAAGCATCACATATATTGGAGCCGGATACATCATCGTGACAATCTAAAAGAAATATTTATTGTAGCACAAAATAGTTAGCATTAGATGTGAAAATGTCACAACAATATTTTGATGCCTAAAACTAAAAATTTCCGAAAACTTCTTTTCAGTATTCTTCCCAGTGAAAAAATAATGATTTAAGAACTCTTAAAATCAAAGTTCGTATTGACTAAATATGACAACGATAACAAATCAGTATAGCTGTTTTTGTTGATGTGTTAATGATGAAATATGTTATGAATGTATGTTTTTATTCGGTTTATTAATTCATGTGAGTATTCCATTGTTGAGACTAATGAAACCTTGCTTAATTTTTGCAAATTGAAACTTCTGTGACACCAAAACACCTCGTCAGTTATACCACTTTCAGTTTTGTTCTTACAATCTGCCCAGTAATATTATCGTATACGACCGCTATAAAATTTTGTTGTTATCGGAATTATACACATTTTAAATTAATCGTAAAATGAAGCTATGCTCGCATGCGTGTGATTAGAAATTACGTAATATGACTTACCTTCTTTATTGAAACAAATCACTTGTACGGTTAACAGGAAAAGTAACGAACATCCAAAGAATCGTAACATTGTGAATTCTGTGGTGACTTCTCGATATGTTGTATTATATTTTATTGCATTCTCAATTTGTGCTTGATGTTTTTGACCTGAACTAAGTGATAACTACAATTAAAATATAATTAATGTCATAGTTCACAGTAAGATTAACATTTATACAGTTTCTCACAAAACCTTTTAACGTTTTTCCCTGTCGCCACAATCAATCATAATAAATGACGTTCAATAATTTATTAGTTATTTTATGAAACCAAATTTTTTCCAATGATTGTTATTGGAAGTAGAAATCATACTAATCGAACGTATGCTATTTCACGTGGTTTGTGAAAATGTTTGTTTGTTATTATATTAAATTATTTTTACTCACATTTTTTGTATACTGTAGTCGGTAAGAAAAATAAACATTTAGGTAAACTGAATTAAAAAGGACAATACACTCAATGCCATTCAGATTACGACTGGATTTTGTCAAAATAATGTGTTAATTATTTTAACTAAATAGACAACATTCACTGACTGACAGGTTAAATTTAATTAAAAGGAAACTATTCTTCAGTACGATTATCCTTAATAAAGACAGAAAATAGCAAGATATGTTTTTTATGTCTTCAGTGTTTGTAATTTTATTCGGTTATCAAAAAAGAAAACACATTTTCTTAAAAGATTTAATCATCAATCAGATTTATGACAATTAACGTTTACAAATCGGTTCTGCAACTTGCTGGCATTCCTCCATTGTAGGAAAATTATTTTTGGTTGGATTGCAACCTCCGTAAACGGCTGATTCACATTTTTGCAGTTTATTGTTCCACTTGAAAACAGTAAAATATGCATCACACACATTTGGTGCGGCCACATCTTTAAGACAGTCTGTAAGAAAAGTACATGTTGTATTAAATTGCAAAATGTTTTACTAACGCTTGGGTTATCAAAAACTGGATTTAACTAAATCACCAACAATAGCCAATCAAGTATATCATAGCTTAGCAACCAAATTGGATATATAACAGTTAGGTCCTAGTCAAACTTTAAAAAATAACGGAAATATCGATTCGCTTATATGTGCGAAAGTTAAGTCTTAATTTGGGTGAAGATTTTTCACTGTTCTAATAATTGTTAAAGGAACGTTTTGTGTAGAGCATTAAAAATAAAACTTTCCAAATATTTATGATACTGAATCGACTTAACCTTGTCTGCTTAAAAATTATTACAAAAATATTAAATACTAAATGAAAGTAAAAAGCCTAAAACTTACCCTCTGCACTGAAACAGAATGCGCTAAATACTTGTAGAGATAAAAGTATGACAAATGATCTCAACATAGTGTACCTTTCACTGTAATTTTTGAATGTATCTAGCGATGTGTCAATGCAATCTGAATTTATACTTGATTTTTTTTGACCTCAAATAAGTGATAACTAAAAATAAAATATAATTGGCATATGAGTTCATAAGAAAATCACCTTATATGTTTATAGTTTTTTTTTCTATCATGTTATTTTCAAAATACATAATAAAATAATATTTATTAATCTCTCGCTTGTTTATTCCACATTTGTGCACACAAGAAAAATATTTATCGAATCGAATATATCCTTTATGCCCAATATTCCGTAGTCTTGAGCTAAATGAGATTAAATCACCTAAATAAATGTTTCCTTGGTGGAAGAGATTTTACTCATTTCGTATGGTTAAGAATAATCCTGATGGTATAAGAAGAATCCTGATTAAGATTTTTTTTGGTATAGTAACTATAACATAAATACTCAATTTAATGAATTCTACACTTACGTATTGTAGTTGATGTAACAAAATCGTCATTTGTATTGTTAAAAAGAAATATATTATTAATAGTTAGTGTAAAATTATCAGAGTACACAGATTATAGGCAGCCAGTATGGCAACGTTGCGTGTCGCACTTACTATTAAATTATGTTATACGATGAAAGAAATTATATATTAAGTAAAATATTAATATATGTATATAATAATAATTAAAAATAATATCAATACATTTTTATTTAGTTGACTTTCCTTAAACATTTCTGCAGGTCATAACTTTGTCTATCGATTGTTATTTTACAGTTTTCTAAACATGCAACATTATTTGTAGACTTTGTTTTAAAAATGAGGTCCTGATAATCTAGGTGGTAATGGTTAGGCCCATGTTCCACCAAGATGCCAAATGGGAAACCATGGTGGTACAAATCAGCACCGCAGCCAATCAGAATCTGTTTATTAAAATTGGTTATTGGTTACACTGTCGTAGCTTTAGATTTGGTTTCTGATACGGTATTGACCTTAATCGTGTAAATATGGTATTTAATAGTGGAAAGATGTATGATTGATATTAGAGGATTCTTTCCATCTTTTCGTGATTTTTTTAATTATAATATTTAGACTGCAATACCTGCAATATTTAAAGCTTTACTGACCTGGTATAGGCGTATTTTTTTTAATAGTTCCAATATGCGTACCTATAGGGAGTTGTTACTTTCTTGGTATTCCAAAATAGTTAAAAAGATGTTTGCAAACATTCGTGTAAAAACATTTATACAAAAGCATCTTGTTGTTGTTGGATGTTTCTCGTCGGGGATAGAAAACCAAACAATTGCCCGCAAGGAATTGGTGTGTTTGCAAACATGGGCAAGTTTAGAGTATTACAATTTTAAATTTTGTATTTTTTATGGGTATAAATGGACCCATCATTTCAATTAAAGTACGGAAATCAAAGACAGTTATTCTTAAACAAATTTGGATCATTTGCGTTCAACTTTTTCAAAAAATTTTCAGAATTTTGTATCTTGAAAACGTCTTTTATTTTTTCCTTCTACAGCTGCCGTTTGAAATATCTGTATTCTTTGAAATATTGAAACCGAATAATAGCCCGGTCAAAATAGACATTTCAAATAGGTAACGAAAATTCGGACAGAGCTAAATTTTGGTGGAGACCTTGAGTACACCATTTGAAATAAAGTTTCAAAAGTCCCCATCGATCCCGTGTGTGCTAAAAAAGTTATTCCGGGTCAAAGCTCAAAATTTGAGGTTTTTTGGATTTTTTTTCGAAAACGGTAAGTTATATCAACAAAATTAACACTGACAAAAATTATAGATCTTAAAATTATGTACAAAAATGGTCCTTATACTTTTTTTTCTAAGAACCACCATTCCTGAGATATCGCGATTCTAAAAGTTGAAGGAGTCACGCTCTACAATACATGATATGCACACATTTCCACACCACCAGTGAGGTAGTGTACTTTGACGCGTTTTTTTTAACGTGGTTTCCCCGGTAGGCCCACTCCACAAACTGTTATGACGGAGTTTTCAGGGACAATACTCTTTTAACTGTATGATGATTATTGATATTGATATTGGTTATTGACTTTAACTGTAGTTCTGATTTTTTTTGATATTTTAATCTGATTCATACTCTTCAAAGTCGACTTCAACAGTCATGTCTTCTTCGATTTCTTCTTCTTCTTCCTCTTCTTCTTGCTGGATGTTC
Source organism: Anoplophora glabripennis (assembly GCF_000390285.2). Classification (NCBI taxonomy): domain Eukaryota; kingdom Metazoa; phylum Arthropoda; class Insecta; order Coleoptera; family Cerambycidae; genus Anoplophora; species Anoplophora glabripennis. Next base: position 460,195 of record NW_019416241.1, read on the forward strand.
ATAAATTGTTCAAATGAAGATGAATCAGCTGTCTCTTCATCGAAATGACATGAATCTTCGTCTGTTGTATTCAATTGAACATTTGAGCAAGACTGGCTTTGGTAATTAGTACACGCTGGAGAACACAGTAACCCTACTCTTCTACAGCCACATTTAGTACTACAATCTTTTTTGCAATTGCAAAAAATAGTGTTTAGGAGTTTTTCCAAAGCAGGTGGAAGTAAAGTTTGAATCGGTTCCAAAGTATTATCTGTTAATTTCCAACCCCAGTCTTCTGGGTTCAGTTGATTGCCTAGCCATGTCTGAACTTAATAGTATACTCGATACAAGTGTTGATTAGCAGAAGCCGATGTTGGAGGAAGACAAGATAGTTGTATTTGTTTCTTGTTTCGTGTATTTTTTACAGAAGTTAAATATCTATATTTATCTGTACAATCAATTTTTTTTTGGAGCTCCTTAACAGCAAGGAGAAAGCGAATTCCTTTTGTGATTATTGTTTGAGGTGAAGAATAAATTTCTGCAATCAATCAAATCTTTTTTCCATATAATTTTAATACCCCTTCTGAACATTGCTGATGTAGTATCGCAGCCGGTTATCGCATGTAAAAATAAGATTTGGTTTTGGCATTTTGGATAAGCAGATAAACTTTTTGAAGAATATATTTCTGTTCGCTGTTGAGCCTTTCCAGGTTTTAAAAACTATATAATTTTATCAACTGGATTCCTTGCAGTGAGTAGTATTAATAATTCAACATCGTCACCAACTACAATAGTTGTATTTGTTGCATTAAATTGTTCTATTGCTGTTTCAATTATAAGGACATCTACGTCATTTTGACTAAGGGATTGAGTCTCTTTTGAGTGTATATTCTCAGAATAGTATAGTTTATACATACAAGAGACACAAATAGGCATTTTTACTTGCATTAAGTGCCTGACTATGTATATACGTGGCATATATGTGCATATCATGTAGAACGTGACTTCTTCAACTTTTAGAATCGCGATATCTCAGGAATGGTGGTGGTTCTTAGAAAAAAAAGTATAAGACCATTTTTGTAGTTAGTTTTCAGATCTATAATTTTTGTCTGAGCTACTTTTTTGATAAAACTTACCGTTTTCGAAAAAAATCCAAAAAACCCCAAATTTTGACTTTTGACCCCGAATAACTTTTTTAGCACACATGGGATCAGTGGGGGCTTTTGACACTTTTTTTCTAATGGTGTACCCAAGGTCTCCACCAAAATTTAGCTCTGTCGGAATTTTCGTTATTTGACAACTATTTTTATGACTAATTTGACCGGACTATAAATAATATTTGCTGATATCCCTTAAACTTTTCTTCATAAACAAATAAAACAAGGCTTTCGTTTAAAAAGTTTTGTATGTGAACAATGTAGATTTAGACTAGAGTTTTTCAGACATTTTATTCATTATTTAATTGTTTTATACATATATATTTTTTGTTTTAAAAGTTTATATTAATTCATTTAAAATTTTTGTAACTTCTTCACTGCTATAACTTTCCAACTTTCCAACTTACAGTAACATAGATGTAGCTAGTTTTCTTAATGCCCCGTCAAAACCTTGATCAGATGGGTGGGCAGATTAGGTTCGCCATACAAACAACTGAGTTAAATCTAAATTGAAATTAAGTACCTCACTTTTGCTGTCTTAATGCATGTTTACGCAAAGAATAGGTGATCCAGACGAAAACAGTCCCATATATTCTGGATAATTTGTTTACTGCTGAAGCACATAATTGGATTAACTTGATGTCAAACTCACAAAGTGTTGTGCAAATTTTTTATTATGGAATTTGATTTCGTACACTGGTATTACACATTTGCTTGTTTTACCAAACTTGACAAGAGGAAATAGTTGATATTGCTTAAAGTGTTTTTGAAAACGGCACCAATTCAATGACTGATAAAACATAAAAAAATAATAAGATTTTCTTATCGTCTTTTGTTTTTGAGTTACACAGGGTCAAAAATAAGTTTTTCTGATAAATGCTAGTCATTTACTAATATATTGTGTGAATTCAAAATTTTATGTCAATATTTGAATTAAAAGGAAAAACGCTTCTTCCCTCACATATTTCTGTAATGTAACACTAGTATTTCTGCGGGATTCAAAAAGAGATTTCAATGTTGAATTACAGCGACTTCCTCTCCAGCAGACTTATCCGAAGTAATATCGCGATCGATGGTCAAACTAGTTGCCCAGGTGCTTGCAGAGATCGGTCACACTCGCATAAGGACAAATAAAACCCATCCCTGTAATGCAAGTCTGCGGCTTTTGAACATGGAACTCGCACATCATATCTGTTGATTTGCAACGTAAGTGCCGTTCTGAATAGGTCGTCCAACTTCAGGTCAAGTTTTGAAATCGGTAATCTTTCGAAGTTTGGACAATTCAGTAAAATAACTTGCTTAATATTTAATAATTACCTAAGTGAATAAAAAATTCAATACAAATACAAAATCAGTTGACTGCACAAACATTTCAAAGTTTTTAATAAATAACACAGGGTCGGCTTTCATTTTCGTTGAATAAATGAACTTTATTTTACAAAAAAAAAAACGAGAAGATAGAACTTTTTCGTGTAAGAGTTTTCTATTACAAATATCTTCAGGAAACTGTAGTTTAATTTTTATAGATTATACACGACACATCCTGTATAAAACCGTTTTTTAAGCATTCAATTGAGCATTGATAAAGCAATTTTATTGGGATTCCCTTGAACACAATATGATTGCACATAGCATATAGTACTGGGTTGTTGCTTCAAATCAGTTGATATAAAATCAGAGCATAAATTACTCTCATAAAACACTTATGAAACAAAAAAAAGATTAAAAAAATGGATCAGTGCGTTCGCTGGAAAACACGAAATAGGTAGATATATGCGCCATATTTTTTTTATAAGATAAAAGGATGAATCTGTATTTTCTTGTGACACACCTTGTTTATAAACTCTACCCCCTGAATGACAAATTATAGCGACGACTTCCTTAATACATGATAGCAGTTACATATTTGAAAATAATTTTATCTATTCATTCACAGCTCACTTTGCAGTGATTGTTAAAGTGTAATTTTTTTTTATCAAAACTTGCACCATTGAAATGGAAAGGTTCGTGTAACTAATTTTCTGTTATTTCAATGTTGTCATCATACCGTTGTTGCCTTTAGTTCGCTTGAGTTAACGTTTTAAGAAAATACACAGAATTTATTACATTTAAGCGAATTGTTTGTTTTGTTTATGTAAATTCTGTACTTAATTATAATTCTGGATGAAATATATAATTTGTTTTGATAGAAACGATATTGTTTGTTCTTTCATTAATAGGTAGGCACTGGAGACTGAATGATGATGAAAACAACAAGGAAATAAGTAGGTTTGCTTCTGATTTGCAAATTTCAAATATGTTTTATTAATTTCAATCAAACTCATATAATCTTACGTAATATAGAGACATAGGCTTGCAAGTTTACACCCTCTGAGTTAACGTTTCATTAATTCCTGCTAACCTAACGCCATTTACTTGAACACACAGTAGTATTGTTGGTAAGGAGAAATAAGATACAAATATACAGTTGTTTACCACTTTTCTAGATAAAAAAAACAGACTATTTTGTAGAGTGCACGTAGTAAATTCAAGGATATTGCCCTCGACGATTTTTTGCAGGCCAAAATATTTACTTTAACACACAAAGTGTTGAAATACCTCTGGATCTGAAATTAATTAAAAAATAATGAAAATAGACTATTTACCGTAAACCGAAATTAGGTACTTCTACAAAAAATGTTTGCAGCTAATAAGTATGCTTCTGAGCGATTGTGAAAATTATCTTAATTAATTTCATCGGCTAAGCAAAAATATGTTTCATACATCTCCAAACAAAAAAGTCTGGAGGATTCATATCGGGACCTTGCACTGGCCAATATATAGGTCCTAACCATCAATGTGGAAAACAATTGTGTAAAAAGTCAAAATCAGAGAAACATACGTATGTAACCGGAACGTCATCTAATAAATTAGGAAGGGTCTTTGTTAGAAATTTTAAATATCTGGCACCTTTTAAGTGTGGAGGAAACGCAACTGGTTCAAATAAGTTAAGCATAATCCCGAATTCAACAAAAAATTCAGTCAGCGAAAATCCCACATATTCATTGAAAATCGCTTCTGGAAAAGTGCATTCAGTGAAGAGTTCCGTGATTGCCTAATTTGGTTGTTGTGTCACTTTCCGTCGAAACAATCAACAAAAATTTACACTTGGTTGAATATCGTCTGCAGTCATTGTACATAAGAAGTAAGGCTGTCAGAGAGAGCCGCAATTCAATGGCGTGCCAAGTGGGTCAATCGAGACATGCGTGAGCCGCTGCCTCAAAATGCTTTTCACGTTCACGTCACATTAGTATACTGTTGCCCTTGTTATCGTTGCGTAATTAATTACTATCCGTTGATGTTTATGGTGGTGTATTGTAGACAACTAATGTGTTGCTTTTAAATAATGGGTACGCCTATGCCTCGGGGCTCAGTTCTGACAGCCCTAATGATAAGCGTGCAGTAGCTGATTCCTAACACACACCACACAGTATCATTAGAAACACCCGTGCATTATCTAGAGTACTGCGGCCCGGATTTTTCTCAAGAAATTACAGAATATTTTTCTTCATATTTAAGATACGTTGTAGTCTTTCTTGTCCACAACCTCCTTATGTTAGGTTAAATTTACCGGTGTTCCGCAGCATTTGAAGAGCTTTTTGCTCTGTACTCGGATTAAATTGTTGTTTTTGGGGATAACGATTCGCATACACATGTCCAGACATATTTAAATCAACTTCTCACTCCCCGTACATTAATACCATGTCCGCTAATTCCTGAATTTGAAATATAACAGCGTAAATCAATCTACAGTTGACGAGAGCAAGCAGGACGCGTCAGCGCTTGCGCAGTGCAGATAACCACACTGACCTTGACCCTAGTTTCTGCATTGTAAGCAGATGATGTCTTAATTAAGTAAGCCAAGAAGGCTAGNGCGGGTATTGCGGCTCGGGTTTTTCTCAGCAAATTGTAGAATGTCTTTTTTCATATTTAAGATACGTTGTAGTCTTTCTTGTCCACAACCTCCTTATGTTAGGTTAAATTTACCGGTGTTCCGCAGCATTTGAAGAGCTTTTTGCTCTGCACTCGGATTAAATTGTTGTTTTTGGGGATAACGATTCGCATACACATGTCTAGTCATATTTAAATCAACTTCTCACTCCCCGTACATTAATACCATGTCCGCTAATTCCTGAATTTGAAATATAACAGCGTAAATCAATCTACAGTTGACGAAAGCAAGCAGGACACGTCAGCGCTTGCGCAGTGCAGATAACCACACTGACCTTGACCCTAGTTTCTGCATTGTAAGCAGATGATGTCTTAATTAAGTAAGCCAAGAAGGCTAGGCCTAAGTTTTATGTAATAATTTTGGATTAATTTTGTAGAACACATGATGCTTTAACTTTAAACAAGTAGTTTATTAAAAATGTTCTATTTTAATTTTCTATTACCCCTTTGAAGGAACGTATTAATCTCAGAAACACCCTGTATATGGTACACTCTTTTAAAATAGATAGATCATATACTAATGTTGAATATAAATTACCACCTTTTGAAATTATTTTGTATAATTACCTAAAAAACCTACCTACGATTTTATGAAATCTTTAATATTTCCTATAGTAGCCAAGAAAAGGGACCCTGTATCTGGACTTTGGAACTATGTAAGATTAGCAAAGAACTTAGTGTCTAGAATTACTATTCAGCCTATATTATTGATAGCGCGTAAAGTATTTTATTACTCAACGATGCAATGGTACCAGCCTATTTCAGCGATTAATGTGGATGTAATCATCATATTTCTCAAGAGACATTACCCAGAGTGAATGCAGCAACGGCCAATAATTTACTGTAGGTAATGTATCCACAGCTTCGTGTAGCGAGCGTATCCACCGCAGAATTGCGAAAAATTTCCGTTCACATTTTCTGAATAATGTGAGGCAAATACAATACTTTGTGAGTTGCCTGACGCAATATACGCCATAAAAAAATAACGCCTCCGCTCAACATTTTGTTGTTACGTCGCGATGAGATTCTGGTTTAATTGATTGTCGTCGAACTGAATATATTGATAGACCAGGCAATATAGGTTTTTTGTGTGACAAAGATACTAACAGCATACCACCTGTGCCATCATTTAAAAGACAGTCCGTAGTTATACTCTGATGTGTTTTCGACTCCCAAGTCTCATTGATTACTTTGTTATTATCATTTTACTGCAAAAAACGAGTTTTTTTTAGTTTTTTGCTTATAAAATCAAAACTACTAGAGCAATATCAATTTCGTAAATGGAAAAGTTGTAGGACATTAAATTTGGAAGAAAATAAGAGGTCGGGCGATTCGATTGGTCGATTAAAACCGGAGAAAAACCGAAAAATCTTCATAAATTATAAAATTATGATTTTACCTACAACTTTTCCGTTTACGGAATTGAGATTGCTTTAGTAATTTTAAAATAAAATATAAACTTAACAAAAACAAGTTGTTAGTGTTTGGTGGTTTTAAGGCTTTGATTTGCCCTTGTTGCTCTCGGGTTAGGCTCTGTGGGAGTGGATCTGCTATCTGAATCCCGCCTTTATGTTCATTTCAGTTTTTGTTGTTCTAAAGCCACTAGGAGTTGCAAAAGCTTCGCAACGACTTTCTGACGCGTTTGAAAAATACAATAAGCGTACGTAAGAATAATTAAGCAATTTACTGTAGGCTATATGTTTTGCCTTGTCTAAGAATGGCAGATAATTTAAAAAAGATTTTGCAATATTGCCGTTTCCCAGATTAATGTTTGTGACGTTGCAAAGTTTTTTTTTCAATTTTCCAGTTTTATTCCTGTAATATTTAAATTGACCCCTTTCAGTAGCTATTTCAGTTAAGACAGACAAATCAGCGTTAATTTTATCACAAGCATTATTTACCTCTGTAGGAAAAAAAAAGTAATATAATTGCGTATCATCTGCGTAAAAATTTACAGTAACTAATAAATGTTCCGAAATTTAGCGTGTAAATAGTATAAAGAAGTGGTCCCAAGATAGACCCTTGAGGTACACCTGACAACATTGTTACTTGATTTGATTGTCGATTATTATAAACGACTCGCTGCAACCGATTAGTTGAATAATTCTCTAATAATGAAACCACATTTGTACTGAAACCTACAAAATGTAGAACTGAGAGTAATATATCATGATGAAGCGTAACAAACGCTTTGCTAAAATCCAAAAGTGTAAGCGCTGTTAACATGCCTTTATCAACCTGACTTATAATCTCATCAGTTGTGTGAAGAAGAGCAGTTAAGCAACTGTGATTTTGCTAAATCCCGACTGGAACACTGGAAGTATTTCTTTATTGTTGAGATGATTTCGAATTCGAAATCGAAATCTAAACTAGTCCATTCTTTCTTATCAAAACTGAATAAGTCCTGATATTTTTTTGCAAATAGTCTGAAGATGAATTAGTATTTCTTGTTCATTCTTGGTTAATGTGGCTATCAAGATATTACAAGCTAAATTTCCAAACACATTTTTTTTTTAGAACAAATGGAATTGGCTTGAGAAAGAATTGTTTTATTTTGAAAAATTGTATATCTTGGACTTGTTAAGTTTTGCACGGGAGCAATCTGCATCTGCTTGATCCAAAACTTAATAGAAAAAAATAATAATAATTGTTTTACCATGCTATTTTATTTAATGGATTTTCATAAAAATATTCTCTATCTGTTAACTTTATTTTCTTCGTGGCTTCTGCCTTTAAATGAAGAGAACTCTTCTCGTTTGAAAACGTCGTTATAATAAACTTTACATCATTAGTTGCAGAATGAAATAGAAATCACAGCAGGGGAACATCGGATAAGTCTATGCATTTTCTTTGATTTAAAAGAAACAGAAAGGTCACATTTCGGGTCAAATCCCCAATAAAACCGATCATCCATAGCACAAAAAGGTCCCCCAGCAATCAACCCGCGCGCCCCGTAGAAAAAAAAAGAGGATTGCTCGGCGCCTTTGATGTGGATATAAAAATAATGATGAATATGTTTGCACAAATGCATTTTCGAGAGTTCCGCGGCACGCATGCAGCAATTACTGGTTGATGTTTCTCGATCCAGCCTCCTCTAATGATGACGAATTAAAAATAAACATGCATTATAAATGCCGTCTTCTATTTATGTCCCGCCATATCCATTATTGCGATGATAAGTTTTCGCATTGGGACGAGTACCTACATTAATGAAATTGACTTTCACCCTAGGTAATTCAATCAGATAATCGTTTTTTATATAGGGTGATAGATGCAGCCAGAAGTGGATTGGTTGGAATTATAAAAGATCTTATGATGTTTTCATTAGGTATGTCGAGGAAAATATAGTTGAACTGTAAATAATTTTTTGTATACGTGACAGACTATTTAATTTGTGGTATATAAAAAAGAAAATGGTAACTTCATATTTTTATTTAGCTAATGAATCTTGCAGCACAAAATATTAGCACTTTATGTAAACTGTTGACAAACATAGATGTGACGTCACAGATTAAAATGTCAATATATTTCTACTAAACCTTTTATTTTCTACAGAAATAAGATAATTTTTGAAAATAGTAAATACTACCGAATATCATAGAACAGTTTTTCAAAATCTGTCATCATGCCTATTACGCAGACCATAAAAAAAAGTTTTTGTCTTTTAGATCATACTTTTCATAAGTAGGTATTTTGATGTTCTGAAAACGAATTTCAGGATTTTCACATCTTCAAATGTGCGATATTTCAGGTTTTCTGACATTTTGTCTCTTTCTCATCAACAGTTGTGTGACATGAACAGAATTCTGATTTCTGATTGAAAATTTTTCACATAAGAGACTGCGTATGAAAGGTTGAGGTACAGATTTCCAAGCTATGGAATATCATCAATTATTATCAATTGGCTCTCAATAGACTGTTAATATAGACCAAGCATTCTACACTTGATAAAGGAACTCATTGTCTGTGAGTTTTTCAAGCTTCTGATGAGTGATCTGATATCGTTGCATCGATGATCTGTCTGTCAAATGTCAATAGATTGTCTAATGATGGACCAGTAACTGTCGAAATATTGCCAATAGACTCTTAGTATACATAAGCTTTAAATATACCAATAGATAGATCGATCATTATATAATCATGAATAGATTACCAAGTGAATAAAACAATCAGTGAATAAATCAAGGAATAGATGCAATCAATACATAAATCATTAGGTAGATGATATAATTATGCACATAAATGAAAGAATCAGGAAATAAATCAATCAGTGAATCGATCAATCGGTCAATAAGTCAATGGATGAATAGATTGATTAATGGATTAATGCATATTTCAAATGGAACTTGTGTGAAGTTTCTTTATTAAAACAGTTTCTGTAAACTTCTCGAATTCGTTGAGTATTCAGAAGAGATTTGTTGAAAGTATACTCACCACGCATAAAGCAAAACCTATCTATTGGATTCAGACAATCCTTGTGATGCCTCGTTGCATTGCATTATTGCGATTGTTTGATCAGGACCCCTTGAAACTCGCTCGCTGTCGCGGAAGATTTTCTTCATCTTGAACCGTCCATTCTAGGTTTTTTATTCTGGAAATTTGCTCGTAGGTGAATCTTAACCCTCTGGATGAATGTTGACTGAATTGTATCAATCAATATTCATCCAGAGCTCAAGTCCTAAGGCCACATGAATGTTTTTACCATCTTGGGTAATAATCTATGTCATAGGCCTGCGGAAAAGATATCACCCAATAAAAATTGATGGCATTGGAGATTAGGAAAACTCGAGAGATAAACCGCTGAGGAAGTTTTTTTAGATGTCCCCAGGAAGTCGGAAAGAAGTTGGAGGAAGTTATAAGGAAGTTGAAAAAGTTGAAAGTAATTCCGAATGAAATGAATTCCGAAGGAAGTCGGGGAAGTTTTTAGGATTTCCAAGGAAGTTGAGGAAGTCTGGAGGAAGTTTGGAGGAAGTCGGGAAGTTGGAACCAAACTGCGCATGCGTGAACGGTAAACGCATGCGCAGTATTATCTTTTATAGAAAAATGCGGAGAATGTTAAACATTTATGTGGAGGAATTACGAAGCAGTCTAGAGAAGGTCCGAGGAAGTTTGACGAAGTATAGAGAAGTTTTTGTACATAATTCAGGGAGCGGTTTACCCCTCGGGAAAACTAGATGTTGACTTTCAAATGAACCAGAAAGTAAGTATTCGCAGACACCCAGTTTCATTGAGAATATGGAGCTCTTAACCACCCTATCTTCATATATTGACAGTCTATTGACAGTCAATTGACAATTAATGATACTCTTTAGTTTGGAAATCTCAACCTTTCATACGCAGTCTCTTATGTTAAAAACTTTGAAAATCAGAATTCTGTTCATATCACACAAGTCTTGATGAGTGGCATGAGATTACCCAAAAAATGCCAGAAAACCTGAAATATTGCGCAGTTGAAGGTGATTTGTGGAAAACCCATAGATCAAAATTTGTTCTAACCCTGAAATTCATTTTCAGAACATTAAAATACATAGGAAAAAGTGAGTCTGACCTAAAATACAAAATTTTTAGTCGGCCTGTGTTATTATTATTTTAATATCATCTTAACTAGCACCAAATTTCTGGTACGATTCCGGTTTTTAATAATTTGTATTTACAGAGGGTCATAAAAAATATATCGGAATGGTATAAATCCACTTCCTCATAGACACTTTGATAATAAATTGTCGAATCTTTTTGTCCCTCGGAAAATACCTTCGTATAATCTTCTTGGGAAACGAACATGAAACTGTTAAATCTATCTTTCTTAATTATAAAACACTAAACTAACTAAATTTGCATTAATCTTCAATTTTGAAGTGTTCTTGAAAGGAAACTAAAGAAATTATTTGCCATACACTTAAAATTTCTAATTAAATTGGAACAGAAAACTGTATTTGCGTACTATTTGTTTTTGTTCGTGAATTTGTGTTACTCATTCCTAACGCAAGTGGACAATCTTTTTGTTGAAAGAAAGTGGATAAACATATTGTTATTTTTTGGTACAAACCTGTTATTTTGAAAGTGATGAAATGGCATAGAAACATGTAAGAAGTAGTTTGCATTAGACTTTGGATAGATCTTTTATCCTAATTTTTTTATTTCAATTAATGCGTAAGTTGTACCGGAAAAATCTAAGTGACTAATGTCTGTACTCTCAAAAATATCGCAGGATTTGAATTGTGCTATACCACCAATGAGCCAGTGAAGATTGTGAAAATTCATTACAAGTACGGAGAGTATGTAACTGAGACTGTGGGCAAATTACGTGCAATTGTCGGTAGAAAGAACGCCCCTAATGAAACAACTGTGAAAAATTAGTTGCCAAATTTGAACAAACAGTTGCAGACAATAAAAAGCAGGCCGGCTTCGTATCGGATGCAGCGGATTTTAACAAAAGATTGAAAGATAACAAAATTTGCATCCATTGAAGATTCCGCTAACCCAAGAAATAAAATCAGGCCGCATAATGTCCGGAATTATCACAAAATAGTCGCAAATTTGTCAGTTTGCAAAAGCTTCACAGCCGGGCTTGATTATATAAGTATCTAATTAAAAGAATGGAGTATCGCTACCCCTATGTCGGAATCTATAACAAAACGCAGAAAACGCTCCCAGATTTTCCCGTTTTATTGCCCTCAGACCGAGCTAATAACGATATAATATCGAAACTGTGGATATAAAAACCTCAAGTCGAGCACGTACATATGACAACAAATAGAAGGAATTTCTGGCAGCTCCGTCACTATCGGGCGCAGGGCACTCGAAAACTAATAAAAAGCAACCCTCCAATAAATAGACTGCCTTTCGTTCCGCGCCCGGCTGTATCTGACGAATCTCATTCTCCTCGTCGGTGATATCGCCCAACTTACTCGGTTCAACTTTGTTGAACTGTGAAAGGGTTTATATGCACATTTTACAGCTACGTGCCCCGCACATATAAATTCGAATACTCGGGGACTATTATGTTGAGCCGGGTTCAGTACTACGACCCGTTGGCCAAAGACATTGTCGGTGGAAAGTTCGATAAACGGTTTAAGGTGAGTACTGCCGCCGAGCATTGTAGTAATGTTGTATATTTATCTTACCGACTTATTTCACAAACGACTGAAACACAAAAATAAACTGACTGAGCCCTTCGTTCCGAGAACTGTGTGTTTTATTTCACGGATGGGGAAATACATGTATTTTTTCGGCGCTGAGTGTTAATTTAAGAACTAATCAATTTATATGCATTAATAGAAAATATAGTAGAAAATTAAGAAAGTCAGAAACGTCAACCCAAAACCAAAATTACATAATTAATACAAAAAGTCAAAAATTACATGCACATGCACATTTGGTGAATTAAAAAAAATAATACACGCAAATAGAAACGAAGTGACAGGAGGTTTATTTTAAATAGAAATTGAAATAAAGAGTTTAAGGGATAGTGACCCATAACAGAAATAGTTACATATTCTGTATAAAAAAGAATATTAGCTGAACACGCTTATTAAGAAGCGAATAATAACATGAAAACAGAAATCTGTAACACAGAGCAGAAGTTTGAATTTAATTTTAAGGAATATTTGAGAATTAAAGATATCATCGGTCTTTATCATCAGACATTTTCCAAAAATTTCTCAGCGAGGTACCGCTTGGAATGCCACTGGACAACAAATCTAATCAAGTTAGGGTTAAATTAGCCCCTTAACACTACAAATAACACTGTCAAATTACAACAAAATTGTGTTTTTTCTTAAAATCACTCAAATAATCGTCTGCTGAATTTATTGTACATACTTAATTAACACTCTGTATAACCAAGATTTTCATATCAAAAAGACTAAATTGGCACATCAGTGCCATCAATTTAAAATAAAAAGAAGTTGTAAGTTTTGTAAAAAAGTACTATAACAAAATGTATCGATTTTATAGTACGAAGATAGTGTTTAGCTCTAATTTTAGAAATTATGAATCTTTTAAAACAGGAACTTAACCTTTAGTTAAATTATGAATTTGAAAAATAAATAAAAATAAAATTAAAATTAAAAAATTAAAATGTAATTAAAGTACCCAAAGACTCACGTCATGCAAATAATCATAGTATTAAAAATAATTTAGGTACTTTCCAAAAAGCAAATTTCAGTAATTTTTAAACGCACAAGTACAAAACAAACTACAACATATGCTTAAAATGTTAAATTCGATGCACTCACGACACCTTCGAATCCATTCGCGCACTCGCTGGAAAACACCTCAAGAAAACACTCAAGACACGGTCCAATTCCAGATACCAATTGCGTATTGCTGGACAGCTTAGTACCTCATGTTATCCGCCGCGCCTTTGTCGCATTGCTCGATATGAATTTTATCGAATTTTAAATTTATTACAACGCTAATTATTTTTTAGAATTAAGCATAAAGAAGTTCAAAACATTGTATTTTATGGTATTCTATGCAGTCAGTTATGTCGATATTCCTTAATTAATCGAACTTTTGTATATCAAGTTCGAGATTTTGATAATTTTTTTCTCGAAAATGGTTGAGTTTAGGACCCATGTAACATGTTCAAGGTTTTTTGGTTTATTTTAATGTGTTCTATCGTCTGTTAAAATTAAGGCAGTCAAACTTCTAACACCCTGTATAAGAAAAATAGTTGTAAAAGTATAGTAATTAAAAAGTGAATGTAAAAGGCTATAAACCAAGACTAAAATGAATTTAACGTAATAAGGGCAGAAAAGAAAGCTTGAGAAATGTGGAATAAGGAATTTTTAAATCTTCAGACAATTTTAGCATAAACCGACAATTGGTTATTAAAAGTTCTAGAGTTCTAGAAAATTTGTAGAAAAGTCCTTGATAGTCATTTGCTTAGCTTAAATCTGTTTAAGAACTGTCAGAATTTTCCTTAATTAATCTGGATTAAGCCACGTAAGGGCAAACATAGACCTGTAACAAAAGAAATCATTTGAATGTACAGACTCAATAAAATTTGTTAAATATAGACCACAAAGTAAAGTAAGGTCATAAACTAAAGTGATATACGAGCCCAGGCTCATAATAGTTCGGAAGTCAACTAAATACTTTAATAATCTATGAATTATGCAGAAATAACGATATATTTCTGAAAATCCCTTTAACTACAGTAAAATATAAACTTTTTAGTTACAAAAATTAACATTTTATTCAATACATATATCGACTAATGGTTACACAATAGAAAACTTTATCCGTCTCAGGNAAGTTAAGTAAAATAAGCGAACAAGAATATTATCTCATCTTCAACATTGTTTATAATTTAAATAATAAAAATGACCTGGGCATGGCAGTAACATATTAATGAAAACACACTGGAATTTTATGTGGGGGTATGTGTAATGAACGGTCAAACTGTTGATCTCATGTCATTTGAAGATAACGGGGTTTTTGGTTTCGCAGTTAAACAAAAAAGTATGTTTGGCCCAATATTATATTTTGACCTCAAAATTATCTGTAGCCTTCTTAATATACCTACATATTTTTCCGATTAAAAATGGTCTAACAAAATACAGTGACAACATTTGGAATATAGTTGATATCTTCTAAATATTTATTTCTAAAAAATGTTCTAACGGAAGTGTCTCAATATGTCTTTAATCATTTCATATGATCTCTATAGCTTCTTGGAAAAATTATTATTTTAGCGAATGGTAATGAAATTTTTCTAGGAGCTTATATAAGAAAATTTCTGAATTCACTTTTTTTCTGTTTCGAATAGGATTGCGTTGAAGTTAACGATTAAAGGCAATGAAAACACGTTATTTAGAACAACTCGATAAGAAAAAAATACAGAAGTAATTCACTGTTCAAAATGACGAATGTTCTCAAAAAACAATAATTCTAATCTTTCATATGGATGTTTTACATTTTGGAATATCCAATCTGGTATTTTGTGTAACTTCATAAAGGTTTTAGGTGGTTCTAAAGAAAGTTGTCAATTTCAGTCAAATTCTTCAATTTGTTTTTTATTAAAGATTGTTGTAAGATTTGGAGTTTCACAACGTAATGATCTATCAAAATGCGTATGTTATTCATAGGAACTATCCTAATAATATTGCGAGCAATTATTTCTATTTGAGGATATTTTATTAAAGGGGAATGCCAAATAAGATTGCTCAAATGATTTGATCAAAATGTATAATTCGTCTTTTATTTTGTTTTTGATCATTTTATATAAACAATGAGACACAATATACGATGAAGTAGATATAACTGTATAGACAAATCTACAATTGACACACGCCAATTTCAGTTTAGGATTGGCCAATGGTGTAGTTTTTGTGTTAGCGTTTCGTTCACTTAAACCACTTTTGACTGTTGTTAGTGCCATCTATACCACAGAGTAAGACAACTACATGGTTGCAGAATCCTATTGAATGAAAATTGCTACTTTTCCCAGGATTCTGACTTTATCACTCTATCTATACTATCTATATTATTTCATGGAATCCCAATGAAACATGAAACAACAGAAGTAATTTTGCTATTTATTGACTGTATTTTATAAATGCTTTATACTGATGACTGTTTTCTTGACGTATGAGACTTTTATTCTATAATTGAATATTGGTATTCGTAGATTGGTTATATTCATCGTGATCCGTCCTCTAACTAATATATTGTTTAAATTTGCGCAGTCATTTACAGTAATACATAATTCATTTAAATCAGTTGTAGGATGATTTGCATAACTGGGTTCATCATGTCCAGTACGAATGCAGAAATACTATACCTACCACTTGTGCTTTAAAATGTCATCAAGACTGACGTTGATTAACGATATCTTTACAATTGATCACTAAATCGAAACTTAAGGCTTCGATAATATAATGAGACACAATTTCAAGGGAATCTGTTTTGTACCTAATTACTGATATGCTGTAACAATGTTAATTGCTGTTGCTATTTCCGAGATAATAAAAATAAATCTATACTTCATTTTCTTATCACAGCTAAAGTTTTACGATGCGCCCAAGCTCTTAAAACTTTTTCAGAGAAGCTGCTCCACGGTCTGAACATATAGATGGATTAGTCGACATGCCGAATGTTTTGTGTGCATTAGCGTCCGTCTAATATTTGTTGAAAGGTCTAATATGTTTGCACAATACCTGAGCAGTGAGTACTGTAGGTCGTTAAGCCTAATAAAGACGAAAGACGTAAACCGTCTTCGGCTCGGTCAAGTTCACTTGCTTTTATGGGTTTACAGCCCGTAGTAATCAGTAATGGACCGCTTTCTATTCAGATAATTTATCTTGGCTTATATTTGCTCGCACTCGGTGGTACGCGGTTTATTCTGTTGACTCTTCCTAGTTCAAAACCTGCTCTTAATGTTATCTCAAAAGGAGTACTAATTAGTTGGTTTATTTTCCATTATTAGTACATCTGTTGTCTGTAGTTATTTATATAAGATGCTCTTGTGAACAGAAAGACTGCATTGTGCATATTCAAGACCTTCGATACAGTTAGCTATAAAGAATAATTGAAATAATTTTGAAAATGAAAGGATATTTAAGTAATCACAAACGTAATGAAGAATACAGAAAACGATAATTATGGAATTCCACAGGGAACGCTTTTGGGTCCTCTTTTATTAGTAACGTACATAATTGATCTCCATAGCAGTAACACAAGTGGTTCCATTAGAGTTTTGGTCGGACCTGAAAATAGAAACGGAGAAAAGATTTAAAAAACATGGATATATGGTTCCAGCAAAATAAAATTTCCTTAAATGTAGAGAGAGAGGTAAATGTCTTCTATTTATGTCCTACGTGGCAGGTTTATCCCATATGGGTTTAATAACTATTGGAGTCAATACCAGTCATTGATCAACACCAGAAAACAAATACTTGAAAAGTAGTTTTTAAAATATCGTGATATACACAGACATGAGTTAATCGTGGAACTCACAAAGTCAAATAATGTCAAAAAAGTGTGTCATTCTAATTAAATTGTGCTACTCGTATTATTCGATAGATATTGGGTGACGTCCCCAATAGCCACCTGCAAAATTTAAATATAATCCAAAAGGAATAACTAGATGACTAAGGTTATATATAAAAAATATTTCTTAGTAGTCAATCAGTTTACCTCTGTTTCCGGGTTGGTTATCACATCTTTGGTTTAGACTTTTTGAAGTTTCGAAAGACAAATCGCTCCCTTCTTCGGAAGAACCTGTAAAACTAGAGATTAAGTCTTTTGGTTGACGTTTCCAGAGACATATCGTTCTCTTCAGAAAGCTGAAGATTAATTCCTCTGACTGGCATTTAGGTGCATTTCTTGTAGATATCTGCGTTTCGTTCTTGGTTTTTGCGCTCCCCAATATAGGACCAGTGAACAAGTATTATATTATTTATTTATAATTATGTGACCCATTTTATGTAAATAAAAAATTCTGTATATTGCACTGAAAACTGAACGACAAATTATAAAAGTTAAATCCTTAAAATTCACTATTTTAAATAACGTAATTTGCACATCATTTTCCATTAAAAGTGCATGAACAATTTCACACGATTTTTCAATCAACGCTATATTTTTTGTTATCACTGTCTATCTATTATCAGGTTTTGAAAAAAAGACCACAAAATTTTAATTTAGAAGTCCAATTGTTTGGGGTTGTTAAACTTTACGACGTAAAAGTACACAACGCTCATAAACTTTCACAAGAATCGCCAATAAAAACTAAAATCCTGAAAGTTTCATTTTATTTGGAGTCATATAAAACTTCCGCAAATTTCCAACCGTTGTCGTGAGCTTTTTACTATAATAGTCTAAACAGAAAGCAATAAAAACTTCTGCATCTCCCATCCCTTTGCGTCAAATAGTCTGGATGCTCGGCCGTCTCCAGCAGGTTCTACGTTCAGCTCGTGCATATCAAAATTCTGAACATGTCAATCGCTGACTGTACACTCCAAGCGGGACACTTATTTTGCGTCTAAGCACGTGCTGAGGGCCAACTCGCCCGACTTTTGCACCCTCCTGTACTGCGGAAATAGAAAATTGCACCTACTCTACTGCAAGGAAAGCGTTTTAGAATTTCAGCTTAGCTCGAAGTTCGATGCATTTGCGATATAGATATTCCTCGGCAGAACTTACCTTAAAAAAATTTATAGTTGTTTCTTAAAGTAATTATATTTCCTGATAAATATTTTGTTACTGTAATTTTGAAAAGGATAGGTATAACTAATGAAGCAAATAGTTTTCTGTGCTGATTATAACAATATTTCTCGAAAATTAAGTAGAATCCATTTTTTTCCTGTTTTTCTTCACCTCGAGTTTTGAGGCGAGGAGAACGACTGGATAATATTGTTTATATGCATGGTATATACAGTTATATTTACCTTCATATGTCTAAAATGTTTCAAAATCATAAATGGCAACATAACCTCAAAATGATTTCATCAACGTAAGGTCTCCATGTCAATGGAACTACCCCAAAGTCATGAGGTCAAAATGAGACGATGTAACTAACATTACTTCTGTCTGATGTTGTTTCGTTTAGCTGATAGAGAGCGTCAAAGTAACAAAATGATTTGGTTTCTTTTTTAAATCTCTAAATCATGTTTTCCGATTCAAATGAAATTACCATGGAAAATGAAGTAATGAAATAAAAAAAATACCTAAACAAATATAGCCAAATCTTTTTAGTGCGAGCTTCCAATTTCAGCTCCTTTTTGTCACAGAAACAAGGTATTATCCTGTTGTAAATTTTTAACAGTTTTCGAACCAATGATTATTTTATTAGTTATCATTGACGCATATTCCTTGGAAATCTGATTCAGTTGTCATCAAAAATTTGATATCTTTGATAATTAAAAGAAAATAATGCTTTGTTCAAAAGCCATGTGAAGGATCTTATGAAGTATCCTTTGCAGAAAAACGAATGAGTTGTTGAACTTGAATAAAATTCGGCTCAGACAATGATGGGACTTATAACGGGACATTGTCACTTTAAGAAACATGGGCGAGTGCCCAGGATTTGAACGTGGTAGAATGACACTCCTCAGCTCCTTGGCTTCCTTTCTGGAACCCAAGGAGCTGAGGAAAGTGTGGTCAAGGAAGCTTTTGAAGCTTTGTAAAAAGAACAAAGCTACTTGCTGAACAGATTTGAACAGTGGAAGACACAATAGACCTAATAGGGCAGTGGTACTAAGGGACTTGAATACAACCTAACCACAGGAACAACAAGAAGACGGTTGGGTAACCATTTCCTAAGGTTGAGTAACCATTTCTGTAAATGCAATGATTTTGGTTGCTATGTCAAAAAATTGATATGTACACACAAGTACTAGCATGCCAAATTCACTAGTAAAACGAAATAACTTGGGATAGAGGGAAATTTTGTTGGACTTAGCTTTTTTTTTTGACGCACCGATTCTGTGGTAGTTCCGTGTATATGGAATATTGGCACCTCCTGTATAACACACCCACTCTGTTTCAGAAAGCTAATACTAAGCTGGTTTTACTGACCACAAAGAGTCTGCAAAAATGTTGTACTTCAAAAGAAATATAATACCATAAGAACGTAAGTAGATATCGCTAAAATAGCTCTCTCGCATAGTGGCAACCTTTTGATGCAACATAATATTCACAAGGAAGTTTAAACAGGTTTAAAATAAATAAAGTATCCCGTTTGGTTATCCTTAATGCCTTACCCTTCGCTAACAAATTTATCTCTGTTGATAATAACAAAAAATTGTTATCGAAAAACTCTCTGACCGTTTTTTTCTCTACTGCTCTTTTTGTTATTAAGTGGATTGCTTCAACCACCTCTGTCAATTCTATGATACTTTGATCGGATTTTATATATCTCCTGTAACCTATTTTCCCCAATATAGGATATTAATAAATTTTCCCGTTAATTCCTTTTATTTGTTCTTGTATATTTTCCTAGGTTCTGTTATCCGCCTCATAGATATTCTTGATTCCAAAACATTTCTCGAAAACTTACATTTTCTGTTTTCCGTTTCAAGTTCAGTAAAACATATGCAGTTTTGTTGCCAACTTCTCCAGCTGTTAATCATTCGTTACCCTGCTGGAATATTTCTGTTCTTCTTAAAAAAAATGCTATAAACTCACTTAACCTAACTCAACCTATTTTCTCCAATAATTCATCTTCCTTGTCATTTCTTTCAATTCCTCTGTTTTCCGTTATTTCCGTTAGCTTTTTTCAATTCCGTTCCTGTGTTCCATTTCATAGATATTCTTGATTCCAAGACATTTCTCAGAAATTTATTGTCCATGATCTGTTTTCTGTTTCAAGTACATTCAGGAAATATATAGGGCGGATGCAAGCTTCTCCAACTGTTAATCATGTGAGTCCCTGATAGAATAATTCGGTTCCTATGAAAAAAATGTTGAATCGACATCTTTTAATTTTCAAATCTTCAAACACCAAAATAATGGATAAAACGTTATAGCGTATTTGTAATACGCAGCTAATTGCACAATTCAAAAAATATTAATGAATGTTACACATTTCAATTGCGATAGAAACCTTTTCTTTAACTTAATTATAAATGTTTGTTATTAGAATAGGTCTAGTACTTTTACTTTTCTTTCGAGGTAGTAAGCTTTCAAATTAATTATAGAAATAGTAAACTAAACTGCACTAAATGAAGTAACACTATAATATATTTGAATATGGATAGGATATAATCCACAAAATGTGATAATGTTTTAAAGATGTTATTTAGTGTCTACTTGTATTTACTACCAGAGAGAGACTTAGTAATCTGTAGAGACTATGAAAACAAGGCTAATTTAGCACTAGGTAAGTACAGTTTTTAACTAACAATATTATCAGCATTACCAGATATTGCGAATGTAATTCAATGCTCGCTGGAGCTGTGGTCCACAAAGTACAGACAAACACAAATAAGTTTGCGTTTCTGTCTCAAGCAGAGCTGCGCGAGATTGAGGAAGAACTCTTTTGACTAGAAGGAATAAGACGTAGGCGCGTTTGTGGGTGGAGCTATCTCAGACGAAAACTTTTTTGTTTCGGTCTCTAGTTGTTTTCTACAATATCAGTATCTAATTAATAAATTAGTATATTTGTCGTAAATTAATTTCTTGTCAACACTATTTTCTTTAGCTTTTTTGATGGGATAAACGAATAGATCACTAATTTTAGGAAATAGTACAATATTGTCAATAAAGAAGTATCATGTTTGATGTGTCTTTGTATTTAGGTGATAATGGTATTAATTTTTTATTTTATCACTTATCGCTGTATATTTTATACTATTTTAATATATTTCATGTTGTTATAGTTGTTGTTAGTTACATTACCAACATTTTTTCGAAATTCTAAGCTTCTGTACTGCTCCTCTTATGGTTTCATAAAAAGAATTTGAGAAAACTGAACGCTGACAAGAAAACCCAAAATTTTCGGTTCTAAAAACGGATAATTACTTGCAGGGGCGCCGACAAATTTTGTTTAACCTAACTTCTCACCTTCTCTGTCAGGGGCAATTAACGTGTGTCTGGTTGCGCGTTGCCAAGGCAACGGGTCGATGCTTTGGTCGTAAAGTTTTATGGTCTCTGGCGTAGACGCACGCAGCCGGCGTCGCGGCGGTAGCGTCGCTCTCTGCTGTGATTCAACGGTCGGTAGCAGCGCCGTTATGTCTGCCCTGGGCTCATAAAATACAGCGGCGTGCACCAGCTCAACCCCCTCACGTGGGGGAGATAACGTGGTTTATGACCGCCGTTAAAACATGAGCGCGCAACGCCATCGCCACGAATGGCCCGGGAGAGGTGTTTAACGCTTCGGTTATAAAACTCATAAGTACAGAGAGGCCCGCGCAAGTAACGTTTTTTTTTTGTTTTATGACGGTTGCGAGTAAGTAGCCGTCACCAAAAGTAGTCTAAAGTAGCTACTAGCAATTGTTTTTAACAATAATTATAAAAATAGGCCTTAAGATGTGAAATTTATTACTGTAAGATCCCCACTTGAGGTTCTGAACTTCAACAAAACCGAATTCGTTACTATAATAGTTATACAGGGTGTTTCTGAAATAATTGCGTTCCTTGGAGAGGGCGACAGAGGGCACGAAAAGAAGCAACTTTTATTAAGCAACTGATGGTCTAAATGCTTCTATTTTCGAGAAAATTAAGAAGACTAACAATAAATATATGCCGACCATGTGCATCTTGTGCACATGCACTAAAGGAACAATTAATTATTACACAATTCCAACCGTCTCCATTAGTATCGTGATTTCACGAAGGTTATAAAATGGTTATACTAGAAACTTTTTGCATGTTCCCTTCAGTATATCTCTATCTTCGTCTTAAGACACGATATAGTATTTTTACTTTGATTTGCAACTCTTAGATATGAACATTTTAATAAGAATGATGTGCAGCAGCACCTCAACAACCTTCAGATAGATTTGGCACCTGGACTTGATGGTTTTCCAGCGCTCACACGGAAACACTGCTACCTCTTTAGCTAAGCCTTTATATATTTAAATTTTCTCTACATATTTCATCTCTCCCATCTGACTGGTTATTAGCCACTTCAATTGCAATATTCGAAAAGTATTTATTCAGATTAATGCCCATTTGTTCAAGGTTCTTGAAAGAATTATAGAAATTATACCTAAAAATAATGGAAAAAAGTCTATGATCTGAAACTATACCCTAATACTTCTACATCTAAAAAAATGTGATACAGCCTCAGTCTGTTATTAGTAACTAACAATATAGGCTTCATAATATATTCCACAACTTGTATGTACTCATGGTGATCTGAAGCTATATAACAAAGTTTTTATTTTGGCGACCATATTTCATGTTAATAGTTACATCACTCCTATAAACGAAAAAGTATTAAGAGTAACCTTTATGACTCTAGCTATTTGGATAGCTCTGACGTAAGATAAGGTCTGTTCTGTATAATCTATGATGGTGATAGAGCCCCATGTATTCAGAGAGTTTTTCCTTAGTCCACAGTATGCGTAAGAAGGACACGAAGCGTTCTGCCAAGAGGGCAAGGAATACTTTGACTAGTACAATAAGGAATCTCTGACTACTTAGTTAATCTGATAACAGATGAAAGAAGTCTACTTTAATTAATACTGTTGCTGCTGCTGCTGCTGCTTCTGTTGTACGTGTTATTGCTGTCGTTGTTCCTGCTGCTACTGCTGCTGGTGTTGTTGTTGTAGTTGCTGTAGTTGTTGCTTTTGCTGTTGCTGTTGTACATCAATAGCAGCAATAACAACGACAACATAGCAGCGGTAACTACAACAACTACTACTACCACAACAACAACGACAACAACAATAACAGAAGTGGCAGTACCAGCAAGATCAATAACAGCAATAACAACAACATCTAATCTAAGGCAAGGACGTTGATAACGCTCTTAAATCTTGTTACTTGAGCAGGTTTCCTTAGTCCACAGTATGCGTAAGGAGGATTCGAAGCGATCTACCGAGTTCGTAAGGAATGCTGTGACTACTACAGTAAGGAATCTCTGATTACTTGGTAAAGAATACTCTATAGATTAAAGAAGTCTGCTTTAGTTGTTACTTTTGCTGGAGAGAAGGAGGTTAGATTTTGAACTAATTTTCTATTATATACTATAATCCTAACGAAAAATTTAGCAAAAGATTACCAAGGTAGGGACGATACATACTGCAGAATAGATTCGATTCTGAAGGTTATGGAATAGTCATATACTTAAAGAAATCCCAATGTAATAGTTTTCAATAGATGGAGTGAGTTTCCCCCAAAATGTTATCTAAAGTCCAAAACATCCTTTTAGACTCTTTACGGTCAAATATCAAAAGGAAACAAAAGACTGGGGATTGTGCGGATAAAGATACATTTTGGAATAAAACAGTCGTTTCATTGAGAGAAGAAATATAGAATGTTCATCAGACCTGAATACTGTGTCTTGTAATACATTTACTAAATAGACCCAGGCAAAAAATACAAACAAATAAAACTACAAATCCTGAAAAAGGAATCTATTAAAACAATATTTCGTATCATATCTTAAAATCCAAACGTAAATAAAGAATAAGATTAGCCAAAAGCCCATATTGTACATGCAATCAAATAGACGCAACATATTATCCTGGAATGCCCAGACTTGGCAACACATAGAGAAGAATTTTATTAGGAGATAACCAAAATAGACATAGCAAATCTAGCCTACCTACTTTCCTCTAAAAGCAGAAATATCTACAGAATGTACAAGTAATCAAGAAGTCTAAAATAAGCGTCCAGTTCTCAGTGATTACTTAAGCGACCGATGGATAAACGAGCTGGTTTTCCTCAGTTTTGCAACAATTTTGCTCGGAACAATTTTAGCAAACTCACAAAATCGTCGATGATAAAAGAAGTGCATGGGGTGTCTAACAGTATTACGCCATAAAACTTTACTACCCGTTTCGGTGTGGTGCCAAGGAATAGGAGTCCTCATGAAACGAGCAGGTCATTTTCCACGATCAAATAGCCAAATAGCAATTTTTCTGTACACAGTTGCAGTCGCGGTTATGCTCTTGAAAGCTAGTACAGGGATTATTGGGTCTTTTACGACTTCCAGCAGAGATCATAGCTTTTCTGCGGTTTACGATGCCAATTAGTTTGGTGTCGCACTGAGAAAATAATTTATTGGCACTTAAATAAAAACGATTTACCAGAGACGGTGTATTGCCTAGATTCATAATATATCTACCACCTAGTAAATGAGTGTGTGTTTTTATCATTAATGAACTAGCTTTTAGTGATAATATTTGTGTACCTAATAAATTATATCCAGGTGCTTTGCATTTGAAGTATATGACTGAATCCCCGCTTAATAAATTAAATAAGAGAAGTTCTTTGAAAAAAATTAATCAAAACAGACACAAACTAATAAAATATTAAAGGTGTTACATTCTTAAGAGGTACATTCTCTACACACAGAGTGAGTAAAATATTTTGCCAAACTTTAATAGAATTTCTGGCATAAATTAATAAAATATGTCCCTCAAATATTTCTTTGTTTTCGAGAAAATTAAACCTATCCAAAGTTAATAGGAATGTATTTTTTCTAATTGATAACCAGGTGTATTTTTAAATAAATCTGTAGACTTTATATTCATTAAAAAATACAGTGAAAAAATATGTAAAAATAATGAGTAAAAAAAATAACACATTATCAAACAATTGTAACGAATTTGAAATGTTAATATAGAAACTCAGATGAAAATATTGCCTGACCGAACTTAAAGTCGTATAAAAATTTTAATTATTATTACCAAACCAAATTATTATTATTATTATTATTTAATTATTATTACCAACACCAAATTGGTATAAAATTGTTAATATGGAAATTCTGGATATAAAACTAGTAGACTTATATCAAATGAAAGCTTAAAGTCTATAGATTAATCGGGTATACATATCGCAGGAAGACGAGTAAACTTGAAGAAGATATTTCAATCCAACATAAACCATAACAAAAAAATTTTTCATCAAGTGTCAAATTTTATAATAAATTTCACAAATGTCAAAGGTGGTTTTGTAAGAATACCCAGAGATGACCTAAAAAAATATAAAATAAAGAATATTTTAGTAAATAATTTTTAGAATTGTAAATGAAAGTAAAAGGACATTTGTTAAAAATGTGTTAGTTATAAGTAGTGGTGTGAAAAAGTGTTTGAAAAGGACATCCAAAGACTGAAAATTTCTGTGCTTGGACCTTAAGCAAAGCTAGGGACAGAACAATCAGGAAGGTGGAGAAAAAGCAAAGAAATTATTTATTGAAAATATAGGAATATAGGAAGAAAATTAAATACTTGCCAGTAAATCTATAGTTTGCCAGAGTCCTGATAAAGTTATTTTGGCAGCCCAAGAAAATTTTCCGCTACCAGCAGTAGAAAGCAGTTCCAAGGCAGTTTCCAGTGGCCCCATAAATAGTCTGCAAGGCTTCTACGTAGTTTCCAGCGAAGAAAACTACAAATTTCACAACGTAACAGGTACCTAAAACCAGAGCACAAAAATATCGCTAGCTATTCCAAATAAATCATGCTTTCTCTCGCATCAAATCTTTGCAAAGTATAAATAACAGACCACAGGACTTACCTGTACAAAAATAAGCAAAATTCAATCACTAATAACTGAAATAATTCAATATTTCGAAGAGCTCTGACAAAATCTGTCAAATGAACAGCGATTTTATTTAATTCTGACTAATTTTCATTCTTGTTTAGATGTAAGGATGCCCCTGAATGATAGGCAAGAAATAATATAAGGAAACTATTCCGGATTGCATAGATAAAGTTCATTAATAGAAATTTTGATTAGTCCTTATATTATTTGTAAGGTAAGCAGAAAAAGACGAATTTTGTTGTTAAAAATATTCTTTATTATGGAAAACATATTCGATATAAAAAAGGTATTCATAAATTTGAGTTTATAACGTCTTCAAGTCAAAAAAAATAACATAACAAAATTTTGAATAAACACTTTATTAAATTTCAAATTCTATTCATTCCAAAGTGTGTTGCATTGTACTAGATTGTGAGAACCGACTCCTGAGAATTTTCTGATATTGTCTACCAACAACTAGCCAGGGATAAGGTACAAGGTAAGACATAAAAAAATATAGTAGATGTTTGTATGATACTACTTACAATTTAATTACAAATACACACACATATACACACACATACAAATGTTTAGATATTGTTGAAAGAAAAAACTAACAAATTTTGTAATCTGCTTATTTATGCATTATTTAAATTGGCATATCAGTATTGTTCCAACAAATTTAACACCATTTTGACAGTATAGGCAAAATATAAGCAATTATTAAACTTTTCATGTATCTCAAAAAGACAACATTTTCAATTTTTCAGGTAGAAAAAAAATAAGAAAATATATTTTATTGGATATTCATTGTCCCAAATGATTGTCATCAACATCTACTTATACAATAATATAGTTATAACATATACATACAAATCTCACATGAAAATTGATCTATTTTAATGGTTTCCTGTAAGAAAAACATTTCGTATAAAGGTATAAAGTTACAAAGGTTACTTGTCGTTGGAATATATTTTATTTTCATAAGAAGAAAGGAATTATAAAAATAAACAGAGTGTTCTCAAAGGCATATTGACAGCAAAAAATATAAAAATATAAAAAAATATAAAAAACACAAAATGCAGATGGACAGATATTGATAGGTGCTTATCTTACCGGACTTTTGATTAATTAATAATAGAAATTTTGATAAATTCTTGGTTGTATATGGCTATATACAATACTGTAAAACATTGTATAATATTAAATACTAGTGAACTTGAATTACTTTAAAGAGATACTGCTGGATAAAATTAAGGGAACAAAAAAAATCTGAAACTTTTTTGTGATTTTTGACGGACTGTACCTCAGTGAAGTCGTATCAAGATAAAGAAAAAAAAATGGTTTGAAGCTTCAAATCTCTAGTTTCAAGATCTGTTTACAAAAAAAAAATTGAGCTCCGGTAATTGGGCAATCGTAGGAAATAGCGCGAGACATGATTGGCTTTTACAAACCATAATTAGGTACTACTTAAAATTTTTATTTAACTGGATTAAAATTAAATTGAAACTGATACCTCAAGGTGAGAAACGACTAGATAATGTTTTTTGAAACGTCCAGCAATAATTTTTTTTCAAGATCAGACAAGATCTAATATAAAATTGTGCGAAAAGTCCTGGAAAATTCTTCCTTTTTTATTTTAATAATTGTTACATAATGACCAGGAACAATAATCGTGCTCCTTTAAATTGTTTCCAAAATTTTGATCATTTGGAACAGAAAAACGGTTAGATAGATCAACTTGTCAATTGTCAGGGTTATTGTGGCTACATTGATCTGTTAAAATGTCTCTCAACATTAATCTTTTGATTAATATTTGTAAATTAGCACTAAATTTATTGTACAATCATTACCTACTGAGATATTGATGATCAAAGAGAAAAAGATCTTTTCAAAGCCCGATATCTTAAAAAAAATTGAGGCGTAGAGACAAAAAAAAACAACCTAAAACTTAATAATCAAGCTAACTAATGTATGCACCAGTTTAAGTATGTAATAATGTAATTTTCTTTGATTTAATAATTATCCCCGTAGTAATAATATAAATGTTCTACGTAGTATACAAAGCAACGAAACAAATATTCATTTGCGTTCATCACATTGAAATATAACGACTAATTTGTATGTATGAGTTGTGGAAAAAATAAGTCACGCTCTGGTCCTCTGGGACATCCAAGTCAAATATTAAATAATGTAGTTATTTGTTGGAACAAATTGGAAAGAAAGAGAACAGTAAGTAAAGGAAGAATGAGAAAATGAAAAATAATAAATAACCCTAGCAAGAGGCACGCGCAGAGGTTACAGATGTTGCCCAAACATCAAGACGTCACGCCATCGGAGTAATTCGTTTTTGCTAGACGGCCGCCTCTATCTCGAGGTCCTGCTGGATTTTTTGAGGGATTACCGAGACGATGTCATAACTGCAGGGATAAGATGTGTCACTTTTAGCAGCGCTGCCTTTAAATATAACACATGATAAAGGTTGCAGACGTGGAGTAAATGTCAAGGAGATTGGCTGCGCGATGAATTTTTATCAACAGATCAAAAACCAAATGATCAAATTGGAAAATAATTTTTAAATGTCGATTTTTGGCTAACTGAAAAAATTTTTATGAAAATTATATTGCATAAACAAAAGTGTCATACTGAAAAAGCAGTTTTGGTATCCATAAAAAATAATCTCTGGCGTATACCAACATTACCTTTTTTAAGAAGCATGTCTGATTTATTTCCAAAGTACACAAGCGGGGAAGCGCCTATTCAAAACTTTGAAATGGGACATCCTGTTTCTGCATGTGTTTAAGCAGAGGGTTATGTATTAATATATCATAACCCCTTTTAACATTAAAGAGCACGTTGCTAGGCCCTTTCAGTGGCACAAAAAAATTTAACGCTCGACATCACTTACACGTCTCGCTGTGTAAAAATGGAGCACGTCCTTTAATGTGATTGACAGAAAGGATGTAATACAGATACAGCCACTCGATTTATTTACTCTGTTACTTACTTTCTTGGGTAAGCAAAATTGTCGTTTTTGGTCAGGCTTACAATTGAATCTGATGTAGCAACCCTTTGCGTTTGGTTCAACATTGCAACTCTGCAAACACAAACACAAAAACAAATCTGCAGTACAAAGAAAGCCGCAAAGAGATTTCATACCGAACTGCATGCACGAAGGTCTCGGTCAGTAGAAAGTAGCGACGTTAAAGGGTAACGACATGGTTTAGTGTCTGTATATATTATTGAGTTCAAGAATGAATATGTAAATAATTAAACACATAATTTTATGTAGTGTTTTTTATTGTAACTGTTATAATTTTTTTATTAGGAATTATACAGGTTGTTCAGAACTGCACACGCGAAGCTTTACCTGATTATAGAACAATTCAATATTAGAAAAAAGTTACTATATGCACAGTGCAGAATGCTTCGTTATCAAGATACTGTATCAAAATTTAAAAGTCAAATTTATTTGAAGAAATTTAATTTCAAAAAAGTTTGGTGTATCTAATTAGAGACATTCTGTATACTTATTTTCAATATATTTTCACTATTTTATTTCTGTTAAACGTATACCTTACTCCATTGGATTATAGCCTCAGGAAGTTGTTATTGACCCGTTTTAGGTTCAAAAGCCACTGATTTCAGATATATTGATAGGTAAGTAAAGATAAGGAGATATAAAGTAATTTTGATGAACATATTTGATGTACCCCATTGACTTTTTGTTTTAAAATATAACATTTGATTTGATACTACAGAGTATTTTTTATATTGCTTACAAAAAAATTATTATACCGCCGTATAAACCCAGAATAATCCTAAAGTGCTTTGTATAACAATACAAAAAAAAAAAGAAATCTAGATATAGGATTTATTCATCAGAAATATGGTTTAACAAGTCTCATTTTTCCCGCGAGATGAGCAGATCAAGGAGACAGTTCTTAGTAGAAGTGACAAGGACAGAAGACCTTAATAGTAGAGCAGCTTAATAATAGTAGTTTTAGACAATGAGTTCCGGTGATGAATTTGATTTGAAGCTATATTTTGTTGAGAAAATCCAAATCTACGCCCGTAACATTTTTGTATAGCTTTTGAAATAAAACATATTCTGTAGCTATCTCAAAATCACATGGTTTGTCTTGGAAACTGAATTTTTATGATCATTTTCAAAAACAATTATTGGTTTTTAGGCTACGATTTTGTTTATTGGAATTCTTCTGTAACTCTGTAACCGTAAAATTTATAAAAAAATGGTCTTAATAAAACTTGTTTGGAATCATGTAGGCCATTTAAATAAAATATTTTCAGCTTTACAGGGTGTTTCATTTCGAGTGGATGCTATATAACTTCGTTATTTTAAATAGAATACCTTGTATATTATTGCGTTTTTGAATTCCTTGGTTAATATTAGCTAGAGTTTATTAAAAGTACATGGTGTTTAAAACCTACAGTTTTCGAGATAATCAGTTGTTTTTCAGCTCTCTAGATGAGGCTAGATAGCGTCTAAACCGTAAAAGTTAGAACCTGAATTTTCACAGTTCGTTTTGGCATAAATTACTCTATCTTGTCATCTCTGAGCAAAACGTGTACGTTATTCAGACTCGGAAATACTGAGACCTACATTTAATAATCTTATGAGTTGAAAAAAAAAAAAACATTTTTTGTCCATACTTATCTTTAACAGTTTAAAACGGTAAGTTTTAAACACCATGTACATTGAATAAACTCTACCTAATATTAACCAAGGAATTCAAAAATGCAATAATATACCAGGTGTTCCATTTAAAATAACAAAGTTATGTAGTGCCCACGCGAAATGGAACACCCTATAAAGCTAAAAATATTTTCTTTACATGGCAACTTTTAGTAAAACCATTTTTTATAAATTTTACAGCACTGTATATCTACTCCTTGGTAGGTAGATAAAATTTGAGTATAGTTTCAAGAATCATCATCAGAAATTTTGTACCTGATTAATGGCAGTGATAACACACCACGTAAATACGTGTTACCACTAATATTTACAAAATAATACTTTATTCTCTTAAATGGACACTAAATGTTGCTTTCTTAATTCATGAAAATCATCCTATAAAATATTAAAATGCTTAAAAATATACTTTTTTCCTTTAGACGTTGTATGC
The DNA here is from genome assembly GCF_000390285.2 of Anoplophora glabripennis. Lineage (NCBI taxonomy): Eukaryota > Metazoa > Arthropoda > Insecta > Coleoptera > Cerambycidae > Anoplophora > Anoplophora glabripennis. The sequence continues at coordinate 491,612 of NW_019416241.1, forward strand.
AACCGGAAAGTGTCGGTACCATCTCTACTTCGAGAGTTTCACTACAAATAGAATCAGCCTTTGAAACAGTGCCGAGGGCAATCTGTTCCTAGGTTCTGTTCCACGGGGTGGTATTCTATGTCGGCCCCCCTACACCCAGGCAGACATGTTTATATTTGTGTAAGAAGCTTTTAAAAGAACTGTTAAAGTTTACTTTCTGGGAAGGTGTTAAAGACTAGACGATAAAAGACAACTAAGTGACGGTTGAAAACTATATAATTTTAAACAGATATTTGATGTGTGAAATCGGTTTCATACCTTTGAAATTGATTGATGAATTATTAAGAAGGAATCTGTATTTCTACCGTTTGCCTATGAAGTTAATAAAGATATTGAAACTTTATGAGAGTATTAAATTAATTAACAATGACAATTAAGTACTTTAAGCACGTTCTTAAATTTGTTACACTTAAACTGTCTTTGTTTATGAAAGGACATAGTATCATTACTTGGTTTATTAGTTTTTATTTGTTTGCGCAATCTATATTTTGATCCATGAAAAGTTAGATGTTAGGAAAGTAGTAGATATAAAACTTGATGGCGTTATCTTGTAGTTTTACTTACAAATGCTATGGAATTTTTTATATGTGGAGGTAGCGTGCACATTTGACGAGTTAAATTTTGAAATATTACATCAGAAATATATTAAATACGAACAAGAGAAGGTACTTTGGTCAATTATATACTTTTAGAGTCACACATGTCTACATTATCGCAGTCACCCGCGTTCTTTGATGATAAGTAACTGAAAATCTTCAAAAGAAAAGTCCTCTACGGCTTGTAGTCAATTCCGCCACCCTTGAGTTTGAAAAGTAAGAAAGAAAAAAACAACAAACATAAACTTACTCTTTATTTTTGTTTACGTCTTCGATATTATGAAATTCAATTGTAGATATTTGTAAAATGTTCTGTGGAATCAAAATATGCAATCATAAAAACAATTGCACAACAACTTAGAAATGTAATTCAAAAATCAACTTTTTGAGAAAAAAAGTTTATAGTATTTTTTAGAAAATGATAGGATTTTTAATTGCGTAACATGTGATATACAATATGTTAACTTAAATTAATGATTAAATATTCTTATGTACCATATACGCTTCGAAATATAATTACTCTTTAAAGAAAACATGTCGAAATGATTTATAAATATTTAGTAATTAATAAATTTTTGCTTAATATTTAATCAAGTGTTTCTAATATTTTCCTGTGTAATTTTGTACGAAAAAATGCAGTATTTTTTTTCTCAAAAAACACTTTGTCATATCTCTTTAATTTACTATTCAATTGTTTTCTGATTGCATATTCCGATTCCGCAGGATTTTTACAAATATCTAATTTTGTCTCATTCAAATATCTTAGCAATTAAAGAAGAACTATGTACAAATAATCTAAAAAAATGTGAGTTACCTTTTAAGGCATATTTAATTGCATGATCATTATTAAAGATATTTGAGTTTCGACTGGCAAAATTATTATTTTTTCATAGTTTCATAGATTCATAATATTCAAAGTCTTCCAATGATGCAACTTTAAAAAAATTGAAATGAAAAATAAGAAAACATCTATTTGATCATGATCACGTTGATCATGAAAAAAATATATACAGGGTAGCCCTTCGAAAACGTACCGTAGGCATTACAGGGTAGTAATGAACTTTTCGGCAAAATCCAAAAACAGGTAAAGTTTGCTTCTGAGTGGGACAACTTTTGGCGCAAAAAGCATAGCAAAATCTTCAACCCCCTAAGTGGGGGTGCCATCCCCCAAATTTTTTTAAATGGGAATGGGGGTCAAGTGGGGGGTCATTAGAAAGGGCTTTTAATTCTCTATACATCGATTCTTACTTTTTGAAAATCGATCCATTATTTTAGAAAATATGCAGCTTTGAAAATACGAACAATATTTTTGACGAGAAATGCGAAAATCGATTTAATTTTACTTCAAAACTTACGGTATTAGCTTGGTAAATTCCTTCAAAAGAATTCGCTGTTTTTTTTTTTGATTTGCGAATTCTTTAGCCTGATTTTGGTGAGCAAAAAATTGTCCGCTTTTTGTTTCGTATTTAGATAGGCCACAAGAAGTTGCTAGATAACTGTCTTGTGACTTGTAGTTGAAGAGTACCAATACTGCCGAGTCTTTTAAATTGATTAATTATGGTGTACTCAATTCCAGAAAGAGTAGAAATTATTGAGCTTTTTTTCAAAAACAATGAATGCGGAAATCGGGTCGCCGAACTGTTCAACCAACGGCATCCTGAGAAACATGCGTCTGGAAAAATTGTTCGCGAATTGGTGGCCAAATTTCGCGAAACTGGCTCCGTTCATAACAAAAAGAGGCAGGTTGAAAATCCGGTACTAAATGAACCTACGGAAATAGCGGTATTGGGGCAAGTGGCAATGGATAGTACGCTGAGTACAATGCAATTGGCTACTGCGACAGGAGTGAGTCGTACAAGTGTCCAACGAATATTAAAAAAATACAAATTCCATCCTTATAAGATTCGGCTAGTGCAAGAGCTAAATGAAGACGATTTTGATCGTCGTTTGCAATTTTGCGAAATAATGACTGAACGAGCGATAAACGATAATTTCCTCTTTAATGTGTGTTTTTCGGACGAGTGTACGTTCTTCTTGAATGGTTTAGTGAATCGCCATAATTGTCGTTACTGGGCTGATACCAATCCAAGGATTTTCCATGAGACACACTCCCAACACCCCCAGAAGTTGAATGTATGGGCAGGTATTTTTGGAAATTCCATTGTAGGTCCTTTTTTCCTTCCTGGAAATTTGACAGGCGATATGTACTTGGATTTACTACAAAATGTCATCGACCCAGCTCTAACAAATATCATAGAGGACGACCCTGCTTACAATGAACACGAACTGATTTTCCAGCAAGACGGAGCTCCTCCACATTACTCGCTCAATGTGCGCAATTACCTAAATGAGACGTTTCCAGGACGCTGGATAGGACGAAGAGGTGCAATTGAGTGGCCCCCTCGGTCACCCGACTTAAATCCTTTAGATTTCTTTCTCTGGGGGCACATTAAAAGCAAAGTTTACAGCACTCCACCTGATACCTTGGAAGATCTGCGAGGACGAATCATTAATGTATGTCGCGAAGTAACACCGCAAGTGCTCCAGAATGTTCGACAACGGTTTGAAGACAACCTGTATCATTGTATGCAAGTTGGCGGACAACATTTTCAGCATTTACTTGACTAATACCGTAAGTTTTGAAGTAAAATTAAATCGATTTTCGCATTTCTCGTCAAAAATATTGTTCGTATTTTCAAAGCTGCATATTTTCTAAAATAATGAATCGATTTTCAAAAAGTAAGAATCGATGTATAGAGAATTAAAAGCCCTTTCTAATGACCCCCCACTTGACCCCCATTCCCATTTGAAAAAATTTAGGGGATAGCACCCCCACTTAGGGGGTTGAAGATTTTGGTATGCTTTTTGAGCCAAAAGTTGTCCCCCTCAGAAACAAATTTGACCTGTTTTTGGATTTTGCCGAAAAATTCTTTACTACCCTGTAATGCCTTGCGGTACGTTTTCGATGGGCTACCCTGTATAGCAAATGTATGTATAGCCCTTTTCCAGATCTTAGGATCGTCCATCCTATTTTAATTTTTGATTTCTCAAATTTCAAACGAATTTTTTTTTGTCAAGTAAACCATGTTTGTAGGCCTAGAAATGATGCCCTAAAAAATGGTATAAGTTCTATACTGCGCGAACTTGAAAAATATCACAAGATTATTTTAATAAATTCGATATTCTTGGTAGACATTATGACTTTCTGACATCATACGACCTATCTCTAAACAAACACACTACACAAATAAAAATTTTTAAGGCATGTGCTAGTGATTTGCCGTCAGATTTTGTATATTTACTCGCGCCTGTATATACACCGACTATTTACAGGAAACTATTAATTGCATTTACTTTTAAGTCTGGATTATCCTTCACATTCCCCGGGTGTCTTTTTCTAACAATCTGCTTCTCCGAGGCGGTCTTTGTGCCAACCTACCGACACGACCATAGCACTCATTAAACTCTAAAGGAACTATTTTTAAAGGTTGTTAAAACTAAATAAAGATCCATGGGATAATTAAAAATCCTGGTCCCGTAAAGGTTGGCCGAGCCTTCAGAGAGGATTAAGCGTCAATTTGGATTTTTAAGACATTACTCAATACCGTATGTTAGTTAGTTTATCGTAGTTCTTAAAATGGAAGTAATTTAACAGTTATTATAAATCATCGACTGCTGATATGAGCGCAACATTTTTAAGGCATGAATTTTGAATTCCTTTACAGGTGCTTCTGAAAATGTTGTTTAAATTTTACCAACAAATTGACTGATCAAAATACTTTTACAAGTGGAAACGGTAAAGAGGCTTATAATAAACGAAAAAAATAAATGCGTGAGCAGGGGCGGCGGAGGGTTGATTTGGGGGTTGAAAAATTATGAAAAATTGTATCATTGGGATTTCTGGCGTAAGTTGACGTCAAACAAAAAAGTATCTCATACAGAAGTTGTAGATTATGCAAAAATCTACAACTTTTGTAGAACTCATTTTTTAACATAACCTCAAAATTTCCGAAAAAAATGCGAAAAACTGTTTTTTTTTCAGATATTTTGTTTTTTATTTTTCATTTCCGCAAAAATAATTTAATTTTGACGAAACTTGGTGAAAATAATTTAAAATGACTAGATTTTGTCATAAAAATAGCAGCGATATATTTAAAAAAAATTAATCTGATGATGGCCCGTCGAAGACGAAACGTCGGATTGCAAAAATGTTGACGCCATTGGATAGAGCGAAAAAAGTGGCAATGTAAATATGCAATTTATTTAAAATTCGTTTTCAAATAAAGCCAGAAAAAAAATAAAACGATTTTGCGAAACAGTAGACTTTGCAGTTAATACTTTGTATTGCTGAAATCTCAAAACATGCCGAGATAATTTATCATTTGTGCATTTGTAATTTGACTTAGATTTTTATAGCAATACTGTACAAAAATAAAGTTTTGGGTCAAACAATGAAACACAGTTTTTTTATTTTTTTCCGTAGAACTGAATCAGTTTTTGAATGTTTTTTAATTTAAATAAATTATCAACAATAACTAAAATTCATTGTTGCAAGTAATTTTTTATTTTTTTTTGCATTTTTGAGCATGTTTTTGAAATTTATTACAGATTTTTTTATTTCACCAAAAAGTAGGATGTCAAAACGAAGAAAATGATTGCCGGCAGAACTCTGTACGATGATTTTTTGAAGTAGAATTTTTCTTTGAAAAAAAAGTGTTTCAGGCCGAAAAAATGAATGTCTCAGAAACTTCTTGATTTTTTTTATCTAAAAAAATTTGAGGTTATTTAAGACAGAGAATGGTATACTTTCAACAAGTTTGGTCAAAATTAAATTATTTTTGCGGAAATGAGAAATAAAAACGAAAAATCAGAAAAAAATCTGTTTCCGCATTTTTCTGGGAAATTTTGAGGTTATGTTAAAAAGTGACCTCTACAAAAGTTGTAGATTTTTGTATGATCTACAACTTTTGTATTGAATACTTTTTTGTTTGACCTCAACTTTCGCCAGAAATCTCAATGATACAATTTTTCATAACTTTTCAACCCCCCCAAATCAACCATCCACCATTTTTTTATATTTATTTTAAGCCCTTTTACCATTTCCACTTATAAAAGTCTAGGTAACATTTTTTTTCTCCAAGTGTAATTTGATTGGACTAAAAGCAGATTTTATTACTATTTTAGATGCACTAGTTTGTTGTATAGGGCTAAATAGAATATAGATAGGAGTGAAGACGGCGAGTGTCGGATTGTTTTTTTATTACTGGGTCAATTTAGAACCTCTTATTCATCTCCTACGACTATAAAAGTGTATGACGCAAAAGAAGTGCCAGAAGCACAGTAAGGTTTATATAATTGTTTCAGAATTGGTAAGTAGTACCGAATGTATTCGACATTACTGACTATTAAAGTTATAAATATTTTTATCCACAATTACTTTATAATCGGACTTTTATCCACAGATATGAACCGTCTTTATGAACTTTATGTCACGATTAGAATAATGAAAAAATAATAAACCAAGTCAAATCAAATTTAATTTATTTACTTATTAACAACAGTTACATTTATAGTAATAGACATTTCATTTTTTGTTTTATCACATTTAACTTCCTTTCCGTTAATAACAACCCTTGTAGCATTGTTGCCATCATATGCGGAACGCATAACATCTGCCGTAGTTTATGAACAATTTGTACAAGTAACAGATGTCTCTTCTTATAAGGAACAGCTATATATTCCTTGGATATTCCTTGCAATATCAAGTTTATTATATATAGACTCCTCACCATAACTTTCTGCTACAGAGGAGCTCTTCCATCCACCATGCCGTTTGATGGTTGTAGGATCAGCACATTTATTGGTAAATATGCAATGGCAAATATATGCTTCTGGACTTGCGATATTCAGAACTAAAGCAACTATTGAAGGTACCTTCGCCAATGTGTTGACTCCAACAGGATGAGAAGTACATTTTTGACTAATGTATTTGAAAAAAAACTGTTTTTTGTTTGGCGAATTGGGCACAGAAATATATTTTCAGCATATTTCAACAGCATTCACGCAAAATCCTTCTTCTATAATTGTAAATTTTCTTGAAATGCCCGTCTTGGTTCAAGTATTGAAACAAGTAGGTAACTGCCAACGTCCTGTACGTCACTAATTTTCAAGTTTGTCGAATCGCAACATCAACAAACTCCCATTAATAGTTCAACTTAAAATAACTCAAAGTTCACTATATACCTAACAACGTGTAAAGGGTAATGAGATATTACCTGAAACATTAAATATTCTTTATCGGAAGCCTCAGTCAAACATTCTTTAATATGTGCTTGTACCAATACTCTATTCTGTTACAACAGAATCAACTCGCCAACATTTTTGTCGTGTTACTGCCAGAGAGCGACCTACCAAGGCCTTCAGGTTGTTATGCCCCCGCTGACAGCTGCCAGCTACAGACTTAAATTTCACTTTCGCTTAAAGTTAGCTAGAAATTATTGACCAGAACTTATTGATCTAGGGTTAGTCTCTGTAGGGGCAGGTCTGCTATCGGAATCCCTACGCCCGCCTTGATCCTGATTTATATTGAGACAATGGTGTTGAATTATCGAACGTCTGAGAGGATCATCATTGTCTGGGAACTAGCGGCCTTAGAACTAACAACAAAAAAATGACATCACAGCGGACGTAAGAGTCCTGATAATGGGTCCTCCCTCACAGAACCTAGCTCGAGAACAACAAGGGCAGGTCAAAGATTCCCAGCCAAGGCTAAAGAAGCGCAATGGAAGCTCGTAGCTAATGGCGACTAGAAACGTACATGGGTTACGGTAACAACCAGAGAAACCATGATACTTAAAAAATAGCAGTCTACTAATATGTAGTTACCTACTATAAAAGTTGTAGTCCGCAGAGTAGTAGTTATTTCTCACAGTATCATTAGTAATATTAGTTTTGTGTTCAGAAATAAAAGTCCATATATCTCTTTGAAAAAGATGTCTTTTTTTTCAAATATAAAAGTTATGAGTTATCCAGGTTTTCAAATCTGCACACATTGTTAAGAGTTGGATCATTCGAATATAAAAATATATTATTATACTTATTATAATTATTATTAGTTGATACTAGCATTCTATGAGAAGGATTGAATCATGCCATTTAGAACTATTGACTATAGGTCATTTTTTCGTTTTCGGTTCTACATGGGACCTAAGTAGTTTCTTGTATTTTTCTTGTGATGGCTACAATGGATTTTTCTTGTTGTTGAAATAAGTTTTCAATGATAAAAACTGATTTTATTACAAATAGTTAAGCTTCGTTGCAATCTAGCATTCAACTAGATTAGAAATAATACCAAGAGAATATTTATTTGTGGACGTAACAAAACTCAGTAATAATTTTAATTTAGGAAATAGTCTGTTTATAATGCTATTACTTTTGATATCAGAAATATGAAGTATCTTGATTTATAATTTAGTAATACCCTTTTTGGGACACGTTTATACGTATACCTACACAATTTTCTACATACGATGTTACTCTATCACTTAAACACAATTGCTTCGACAAAACTCCTTGGATAAATAAAGCATTGGTTACACAAGGAAAGAAAGTACATAATTCAAAATAAATATTGACATGAGATGCCTTGAAAGACGTAAGAATGGTTCCGAGACTACAACGCTGAGTAAATTGTTATTTCATGGCATATAACATTGTTTTCTTTACATTTTTAGTAATAAATTTTCCTTGCGGTATAGAATCGGTAAGCACAGCTACATATTAAATTATTTTTCCGTTTTTATCGTGAAATTTCCATGACAAGTTTGGTTACAAATAAAACTTTCTAATTTGTTAGACATGCAACTAATTATATACCTTATTAAATTACAATTCTTCTTTAAAACTACTTTTGCTAATTTTAAAAATTAAATTCTGCAAATCTGTACAAAATCATCCTATACTTACTGTAATTTCACCAGCTATTTATTATTTGCTATTTAAATGCTATTATGCAACTAACACCCAAAGCAATTATATTTTATCTGTTGCGATTTTAGAATGCATTTTCTTGCTTTATAAAATCCGTGCACCACACTGGTTTCGAGTACATTGTAGATCAAAAATTATATAGGTACGTTCACTTCCGTTTTGTTTTCTTTAAATAATTGTCCGGGGGCCAAGTTAAATGACGCGAAAACCTGTTCTGCAAATGAATTTAAAAGAACTTTTAAGTCTGGTATTGCGGAATGAATTGTACATAACGATTTTTTAAAGGTGGGTACTTATACCCATGTGAAAACAAATTTAGAGTATATTTGCACATACTAACGACCTCGACAGCGAATATCCTTCTTGAAATTGTCTAAGTACAGGCACATGAGATAAATAAGTACCGTGTGTGGTATGTGGTATAGGCAGATTGTCATGTCCTTAGTTCATTTAGTTAGGAAGTTAACGAATAAAAAGACTTTTGTGCGTTGTGCAAGTAGCAGCGTTACCAGACATTAAATTAATAGAAAAAATAGTAAAGTAGCAAGAAAAGAGTTCTTCATTGCTTTTGAAGCTGTTATACGAGATACATTTTATATCAGAAGCGGAAGGCTGTATCTTCTTTCTAATGCCACCATCTTTATTGGCGCAGGTATTTCTTTAAAGCTTTTTTATCCTAGGATATATGACCGTCATCTTCATAGAAGAGAAATATTATGAAACTGTAACTGAACTTATATAGAAGGGAACACTTCGAAAGCACTCATTACTTTCACAAAAAAAGAGGAAGCTTGGAGGCTTCCGTATCAATCATATTTGGTGCAAGTTCTAGAGCTAAAAGATTTGTGTATCTGGAACATACAACTCTATTCCAAACTGACGTACTGATATGTGACATTGGATATGTAAAAGCAAAATCTATGCAGATAGCCAAGCAACAATAAAAGTTCTGGCAATACACGAGATCAAAACTGAGCTGGAACTACCTTCAAGCTCTTCATAATCTGGCTACCCACAATGAGTTAAGACTCAAATAGGTACCAGACCATGAAAAAGTATTGGGCAGTTAAGAAGCAGATACCCTTGCATGAAATGGACCTACTGGAACTTTTACAGGGACTAAACATGCCTTTATCGGTCCTAAGCTTCCACCATAACTAGGTGGGTAACACCAGTCAGCCATGTCGATGCAAAGACACAGCAAATAGATGGTCAAAATATTATAGGAAAAACTACTTGATTATTTACGGAGTTGCCATCTGGTCATTGTGCAATTAGAAAGACGAAACAACCTCCCATATAGTCTCCAAAAATGAAGTACTAACGTGTTGGGGTTACATAACCTTCTGAGAATAAATTATCTCTGCACAAATATGTTTCCTTTTTAAACATTTAAAAGTATGTACTAGTCACAAGCTCTCTACTGAGCTTTTATTATGTATGCATAAAAAGCAAAACAGAACACATTAATATAAAATATCACCAATATCAAATTGTGAAATAAATTCTGTTTTACTTACCCTAGATGCACTAAGATGTCATAATTTGATGAGTATTAAAGTATTTAAACGAATTGATCATTAGGAACAGGAATTTTTTAAGCATATACGTTTTAAGAGGAAAATGTTGAGATCCCTTTTAGAATATCTTTTTTTGTACGCCACTGACCTTTCCCCGTGCTGATATTTTTTTAGAAATCCGCCATCAATTCTGAATGAACTAGGTCTCTTCAATTTCTTTCGTAGGATGCACCGTTTTTGAGGGAAAAAATAAAACATATTTTATTGCAAGTTGTGTATTTTTAATTTATATTGATACATTATCTAGTAGGTTGCTATCAATATTTCTAAATAAAAAACAACCATCAAATTTCGAGTCAATATCCTTGAAACTCTGAAATAATTAATAAAAATAAATAAATAATTAAAATTTAAACACTGTATCTTGGAAACGATCCATATTTCGACCTACGTTTATTTGAACTTCTTTTCACAAAATAACTTCGGCAGACACACACTAAAATATGTAACACTTATTTACGTATAATTACTACACGCCGTATTACGAAACATCGACGATGACAGCAGGTACAATCACCTTGTATTTGTGCATGCGTCTTACAAAATATAAAATTTTACCAACGTAAATTATAATAACTTTTTTCCTTAATATTGCATTTTAGTGTTGTTCTATAACACATTTGTAACCGATTTGTAAAAAAATTGATGGTTTATGGGAAATTTCTACTTCTACTACTCTACCTCTGTCTACTGGACTATAACTCTTCCCTACGCTTCCATATATTTTCATTTTAGATTTGCTTTTGACCTGAAAATGGCTTTTACCGCATTCTCAATATGTTTTTTATGCAAGACGAATTTTGACTCTTCCTCCTTATAGCCACTAACTTGGAAATGTTAGACTTTTATTGTGGCAGATACGCACTACCACTGAAGTGCTACTTACACTTTCTGGATCAATTTATTTTCTTAATTTAACTCGAACAGCTCTCTGGCGTGTTAAGTTGTAATTACTTTTTCTGTTTAAACAACATATTGTATACTTTTTATGGCTTACCTAAAAAAAGAAAGTACTGTTAAACACGCTAAATGAAAATATGAATCATTTTTTGTTGGGTATGCCTATTTCGACGATTACATAGCAGATAATTTCAACTGCATTACCGGGTAAATCATAAAAATGGAATTCTTTCTTTAGTCCTCGGTTTCATATTTTTATTAATGCGACAATCTAAGCTATCGAAATTCGTTTACCTATTGAAGTTATAATATATAATCGAGTACAGGCATATTACAACAATTATATTAAAAGAAAATATGTTGAGAGCAATACTTTATAACTGCAAAATTATATACCTCCGCGATATTTTTTTTTAATAACATCTTTTCAAACATAATGTGGTTAGTGAAATAACTAATAAATACAGTTGAGGTAGCACATTATGCCTTCTAGATCACATTATATGAAACTGAGGTTTCATATAGAACGACGAACACTCTATTAGCAGAGATATATTATGTATTTTACACAAAGAACATATTTTTAATACCTAACCATATTGATACGATAAAAACTTTTTTTGAAGCGCTGGCTCAACCGACAGATTTGAGGAAAGAAGTACTTTTAGCGTTAGATAATTTCTTTCTTGACAGAAGAAACCCTTGTAACATTATATAGAAGTTACAATTTACTACATGGTTAATTTATAAACCTACTAGCTATGGACTTTACTGTCTTACCTACCATTAATAGCCATTTTGTACCTGTTGTTCTGTAATATCGTTACTTTGTCAGTGTTGTGCATTGCTGTTTTATAAATAGTACTCTTCAGATTTTCAAACAAAAGATAATCTAAAGGAGTTAGATCTGGTAACCTGGCTGGTCACAACGTATCATAAAATTCTTTCAAAAATTGAATTGATGTTTTTGCAGTAAGAGTAACCACTCTTGCTGAAAGTAACCTATTTGCAACTCGTCATCATGTAATTTTACTAAAAATGGCTTTAAAACCAGTATTCGATATATTTCCGCATCTATTGTTTATAAATAATAAGAAATATATAGGCATCATATTCTTGATATCGCTACTCAAAGACTATTTTTAATACTTAGATATAAACATAAACGGGTTTCTGCAAATAAGAATTTTCTTCAGTCAAGATTTGGGATATTTACATAACCTGCAATCTGAAACCATGTTAGTCGTTAGTGAAAAACGACAAGTCCAATAAATTATTTCGTATACACTGTATCCCAAAATGATGGAACAAAGTTCATATTTTTTTCTAGTTCAGATTTTAAAAAAATCACTGAAGTGAATGTTTGAGTTAGAATTTGGTTTCAAATCTTTTGACAATAGCACATTTCTGGTTTAAGAAAGCCTCATAGTCAATGTTTGCATCTGGAAATTCCGTCATAAACTGCTCATCCCGTCATTATTTCGAGTTCAACATCGAAAATGGGCCATCACTATAATGACATCTTGTTCTGTAGTAAAAGGCATAATCCGTTTTGAAATAAAAATATTATTATTAACCCCGATACTGTGTTTCTATTACAACGTATCGGTAATTCACCGAAATGACAAAAAGCTTAGCTATGAACACAATTGGTTAGTTTAATATATATGTACAATATATATTGAGAAATTGTACGATTGTACGATTTAATATTGAGAAAACGAGATTTAATTTTGAGATTTAATATAGAGATTTATTATAGAGATTTAATATTGAGATTTAATATTAAGATTTAATATTGAGACTTAATATTGTGAAAACGAGATTTTTACACCAATCACCTGTCGTGAAACAAAACGTTGCGCTTTAACGTAATCTTGATCTTATTATTTTAGTAATTTAATTAGCAAAATTTAAATGCCAATGCGTAGGAAATCAAATTACTGTTTCAAACAAAATTCTGGTCACATGGTTTGCAATCATGTATAAAGGTTCTTTATAAGGTCACGCTATATGCCACGGTTTAAAGTGATTCCAATCTTCAGGACTGAAGAATTTCAGTACTTGCCATATCTCATCAAAATTAAACACAGAACGGAATTTTTAACTAAACCTCCTACGTCGTTGGTCGACGACTCTCTTACACGCTTCATACCGTCCACCTTTTATTGAATGAAATCGCTCTTGTTTGAGTTTTTACCCGTGCTCCCCGCTTCTGTTAGTTCCTGTAAATATACACGAATGTCTGAGACACGTCCTAATAAATCAGCGAGATAGCATCTCAATTCGGCGTGTTCCTGACACAGCGACAAACACTGTACGTATTTATTGTTCCAGGGATCGGGGAGGCATCCGTCCAACTGCAGGAACCCGAATCGGCCTCCTTCATACAGCGGGGAAGTGACGTCATCCTGAGGTGTCATCTGGATGCATCGGGGGAGGTCCACTTTGAGTGGTTTCGGTAAGTACGGGGCGTTGATACAACGGTGACCCTTAATTTTACACTAGTAGGTATCACTTTCACCCCGACAACATTGTGGGTTTCTGCTAAACTGATCAAGGAGAGGAAACACGGCAATTTGTTTACCGGCCATTACAAGGAGAGCAAAGTGGATTACAATGTCACGCGGTCGCCGTTTTTACATAAATTTATCAGTCTGCAAATATTATTTTTCTTAATTATTCAGTTATTTAATTCAAAGTAAATCAAAAATGTTCCTCTTACTCATTGACATCAATATCTAGACATGGTTAAAACAGTGCCACATGTAAGCTATTAATTAATAACTAACGATGTTGTAGGATACAACTACTCTGCGGACGAAAAACCCTGTCCAGTACTGAATTACATCCGCAATAACTAGTAAAAACTTTATTTAAAAGTCTTGTATTTTCTATAAAATTTGGTATCTATTACACTAATGCAAAAAATTAAAGGATGAAAAGAATTTTCCCAAACAAAGTTTTTTTTTGTTTTTTTTTTAAACCTTCCGGACATTGAAGAAAACAAAATCCAATTGTTTCCAGCACGATTCGGCTTTTCCGTCCTATGCTTCCGTTCATCAACTTTTAATTAAATTGAAATTAAAGTTGATGACCCAAACCAGATGTCGACCCCGATTTATACCGTTTTTTGAGACAAATTTCTAATTAATTTTTGTGCAGTCTGTAATGATTTAAAAAACAGTTTTTTTCTTTTCTGAAAAAAAAATGAAAAAAAAAATTTTTTTCATCAATTTAAACACCTATTTGCAGCAAAAATGTGAAAAAAAAATTTTTTCCATTTTAATCATGAGTGAAGTGTTTAAGCTCAAAAAACGTGACCCTCTAATTTTTTCCAAAAGTTTGACTGTTTGAGACAAAGAAACGGTTCGCTAGATCGACATGAAACTTCACAGTTCTTCTGGGTATTTCAAAAAGAGCTTTTTAACAGGAAAATATGGGTATGTTTCTGGAAAAAATATTATTGATAACGTCATTAGTCGTTTCTGTCAAATCTCAAAGATAATACTTTCAATTAGAAATGGAGCTTACCTCATCCCATTTAACACCACGTGTCCTAAATTTTATTTAAATTTTTTGTATCCTCAGTAGGCCCATAATATCAACTTTGAGACACCCTATACTTTAACGCTGGACAAGGTTTTCATCCGCAGAGTAGTTTCCCATAATGTCGCTGGTTATTAATTAATAGCTCGTGTTTAAAACTGTTAAGGTCACATAAGTAAATCTACAATTTTTACAGAAAAGACAATTTAGCATTTCTCAAAGAGCGTCGGTTTGCTACAAACTTTCGTTGGTACAATTTGGTGCGTAATAATATGGATCCTAGAAGCTGTTTATTTTTCGTTCTCCACAGAGCAAACGTAATTGTTTATTTTCGTTTGATTTTTTTTGTGAGCAAAATTAGTTTTGGGTTATATGCTGCTAATAAGCTATTTTATATACCGGGTGTCCCGAAATTAATGCAACAAAATGTTGTCACAGTTTCTTAAGACAAATTTAAGGGACCGTATTTTTTATTTTTGCTAGTTTTCGGAGTTACAGCCCCCATAAATCCGCCCCTAAGAATAGTCTTTTTTATAATCTCAAAACTTTGTTGTGCGAGAATTACTAAATTTGGTACAGAGGAGTTTTATTCTTCTTTGTTTTCTTTAAAGTACCGCGATATATTGAGTCTTATAACTATTTGTATTATTCATATTATTAATTTGTACAATTTCGAAGTTACGACCCAAACTGTAATAAATATGCACATTTGTTCCAGTAAAAATTTATAAAATTTTAATTAACGTGAATAAAACTACTCAAAGATGATTCTTTATTACAGGAATGCAGACCGTTTAACGAAGTCATCGAGGCTTGAAATTAAAAAGAAAAGGCTTCATATAAAGGCAGTGGAGCCATCTGACAACGGAGTGTACAGATGTGTCGCTAAGAACGAAGCCGGCGTCCAGCACAGTACAAAAAATTTCGTTCTGGCAGTGGCAGGTATTCAGTTCTTGGTTTAATTCAGAATGACTGTTCCTACGGGAGCGGTAGAATGGAAGAGCGATACGCAATTAAACACTTAACTACATCAACGTGGCTGGGCTATTTTTTTATTACTTACAGGGTTTGATTAAAATTAAAATTCGCATCTGACCCTAAGAAATAATTTTTTTATCCTTTACATAAAGTCCGTAAACTGGTTGATGAGTCAGATGTAATTAAATAAAATTGTTTTGAAATACTAAACTTAATACATACAATTTAATATCCCAAATCTTGTTTTTTCTTTGAAATTCTTTTAATAACAATTTCAAATTAATATGTTTTAGAAATCAATTCTACAGGGTATTAATGAACTGATGTCAAGTATATCTGTTATGTCAAAATGAGGTAAATACACGGATTTGTGTTAAGTAAAATGTAATTTTAAAATCTGACTTACCTCAACATTGCAAGGAGCCACCTTTTCAGAACTGCTTATTTTCATAGATGTTCGATGTACCCACCATTTGCTTGCACACAAGCTTCAGCGCGACGCGACGTATCCAATTCGCTCGCACGCGTTGCAACATTGCCACGTCCTCTCGAATCTAATTAGGCTGCCGCGGCTTATCCAGCGATCGCGAGAAGTAATGTTTAGTAAGTCGCGCTGTTTCCGAAAAAAGTGAGCGGGGACTCCGTCATGCAGTAACCACATATTTTCCCGAACATTTAATGGCACGTCTTCCAATAACTCGGGCAAGCGATTTTGCAAAAAATCGAGATATGAAGCACCGTCTAAACGTTTAGGCAATTCAAAAGAACCTATTAAACTGTCATTAACGATACCGGCTCAAAACTGTTGTTGAAAGGCACCGCGACGTATTTCGTGTGGATTTTCGATAGTCCATTGGCGAGTGTTGTGGAGCTTACGTACACCATTTCGAATGAAACATGCTTCATCTGTAACAAGTATTTGCGCTATAAATTGAGGATTTCTTGCATGTTCCCGAAGCAACCACTCGCAAAAACCTCGACGTAGTGGAAAATCCTGAGGAGTAATCCCTTGAACACGTTAAATATGAAATGGGTACAACTGAGCTTCTCGTAATGTCTGCCACACAACAGAATGCGGAATATTTTCGTCAGTTTTCGAAGAACTACAAACGAAATAAACGCTACTAGAAACGATTACAAACGGTTTTAAAGCCAAAACTTGGAGTTTAGTGACTTTTCGGCAGTTTTCGAAGAACTACAAACGAAATAAACGCTACTACAAACAACTACAAACGATTTTAAAGCCAGAGCTTGGAGTGTAGTGACTTTTCGTCAGTTTTCGAAGAACTACATACGAAATAAATGCTACTACAAACAACTACAACCCAAAATTTGAAGTTTAGTGACTTTTCGTCAGTTTTCGAAGAACTACAAACGAATTAAACGCTACTATAAACAACTACAAACGATTTTAAAGCCAGAGCTTGGAGTTTAGTGACTTTTCGTCGGTTTTCGAAGTACTACAAACGAAATAAACGCTACTATAAACGATTTTAAACCCAGAGCTTGGAGTTTAGTTACTTTGCTGTGCGATATTTCTGGTGCTACGATGCCGATCTTCTTCGACGAGATCTAAAATCATCTCCTCGTCATTTAAGATTCTTATTATAGTCGCCCTGGGCCACCGTCGCTACCTCGACGCGGTTGTACTTCACCGGTGTCCAAAACTCTTTGCGCTACAGCAACAGATGTTTGCGATGCGGGGGCACGTCGTTTAGGATATCTTACACAGTACACTTGACAAGCTCTGTAGGCATTTTCGTTTGCTTCGCCATAAATTATGAGCATATCATAATATTTGCGATTGCTAAATAAATACGCCATTTTCAAAAGAAAACTTGGAAATACGGCTATTAAATGTACTCGAAAAACAGCACAGCAATCACTACAACAATGTATTACAAACTGACTTTCGAATACAGTCCGGCTTCATAAGAAACCTACAAACTCGTAAAAAGTGTTACAGAAGTGTAAGTACTCGCCGCGAAAAGGTACATGTCTTTCAGCAGTTCCAAAACAGTTTAAAACACATTTTTAATTAGCTTTTTTCTCCATGACCTTAAACTTCCGATACAAGTTTGTGACATCAATTAACTCAGTTTTTGCCCCCCTTTCATCCCTTAAAATTTTTGACATAAGTTCATTAACACCCTGTATGCTGAATTTGAGAAATTGAATGAATTTATTAAAAAATTACTTGTTTGAGCAGATAACTTTGATTCAGATTTTGTATAACTGATTTATTCGTTGCTGTATATTATCGATATCATTTTCTGTAAGTACAGTTGGTCTGCCCGTAGACTTTCCTTTGCAAATGCAGTCTTTTGACAATAGCTTATATCTGGTTTAAGAAAGTGTCACAGTCAATGTTTTCGTCTGGAAATTCCATCATAAATACAGGATTGCAAAGAGTAAGTCCATGTCCCATCTTCATTTCGAGATCCACTCCGAAAATGAACAATTACAATCTAACCAGTTCCGTCGGACATAAAGGAATAAGGAAAAAATTTAATATTTTGTCTTTACAGATAAAAGACAATAAACCATTCCCAAATAAATATTTCGCATATTTTGTAATTTTTTCAGGAAATTCATCCATCAATCATGAATAGGAAACAATATTGCAATTAAAGTATACATTAATTTGTGTAATGTTTTATATTATGTTGATTTTATGTAAGATAAGCTGCTTGCAAACGATGCTCATAATATTTTCTGGATCTCCACATATAAATACATTTTAGCAAAAAAGATGGAAATACAAAAGCTTTGGAAAATTATTTCCTTAGTTGTTTAAATGAAGATTCTCTTCAGATGATATCTGAAAAATAAATACTTCAGATACCTGCACATCATTTCAAAATAGGTCCCCGGATAGGATTAAGAGAAGTATTTTGACAAACTTTGAAGGATCTTTGTTCTCATCAAAATAGTACAGATTCCTAAACCCACTGGTCTACTCAAAACTGGAATATAAAAAAATTCTTAATCCACTACTCAACAACTAAAGATACAGATTTCAAACTTGGTTAATGCCATTTACTCATATTTGTTGGTTGCAGTTATTCTTTAAAGTATTGGATAATATCGGAATTAAAAAAATTCATATCAAAAAAGCCTATATGGCGTTGATGAAAATCTTACTCTACTTATACATATTTTGAAAAACCATATCCAACTAAACGTTTTGTGTCTATTATATATTTTTTCGTAAATTGTGACAATATTGTGAGCGTCATCATCAATGAATGACCAATGACCAGCAAAAGCTGTTCTTTAAAACAAAATCAACATATTATTACGTAATGCTTGCAAATAATGCTCAAGAACAAGAAACGTGATAGAGGAGTTTTTTGTTTTTTTTATAACACAAGAATTGGCAGAACTTTGTAGTTTAAACCAAGAAATCTATCACCAATTAAATTGAATAGATCTTCTACAAGTTACAAAATGGTCAACAAATTAAGAGTGCACATATTTAAAATTTTTTGAATAATCGAAAAAATCGGCATAAGCGACACGTTCACGAATATATTCAAACATGAAACACACACATAATGTATTCCAATTTAAAATTTCATGCTTCTAGGAATTTGAAAAATGACCCAGCCTCAATGAAAACCATTTTTCTTCATCATACCACTACTTGATTAAAAATTTTAATTAGTAAATAAATTTAGTGTATCATTTTTCACTGTCGGGCAAACCAATTTCAAAACTGAATTACTGAGAAACTACATAAATTTATTTTCTAGGAGATCAAACAGCTTTAATTCAAACAGTGCCTTCTGATCAAATTACCAGAAAAGGCGGAGCGGCCTTTTTTGACTGTTCCTATCAACATGCCGATGTTATTGAATGGTACTTTAAAGACAGTGGACCACTTGAGACCAATAACAGGTAAAGTACATTCATAGATTTACGAGAATTACTACCTGCTTCGAGTTGTAACCTGGTCATAAAACAAACAGGTCTGAACACAACAGTCCGAATTGTATTTCAAGAATTTAATAAAGTATAGTTATAAGTATTCTTATATATTTGTAGGATCATCATACATTCAAACGGTACTCTCCAAATAAACGATGTTAGTGAAGCAGACCAAGGCTTATATAGCTGTATAGGAATCCGTAGCGAATCTGCCGAAGTTCCTCAAAGTTACACCGCTGAACTCAAATTAGCATGTAAGTTTAAACCTTCCTTTTTCTAGCACCTTTTTACCGTTAAATTTTAGATTTAGAACCATTTACTGCTACCTCATTCGAACCACCACTGCCAGAAAACTCTCAAAAAATCATTGGTGAAGGATCTTTATTTGAATTGACTTGTCTAGAACCAAACAGCTTCCCCCCAGCTAAGAAATGGTGGGAAAATTCTAAAGGTCATACAGTAAGTACTTTTCAAACAATGTTGTCTTCCTTGATGCTAACTATATCTTTGTCCAGATTTCTGACTCAGGAGAAGTAAGAGTAGATGATGGAATGCTCATTATTGAAAACATAACGATGCAAAAAAGTGGAGTATATAAATGTGTTGCCGAGAGTATTGCAGGAAGGACGGAGAAAAGTGTCGAAATTATCGTTACTAGTGAACCTGAAATAACCACTCACCCTGAAAGTGTCACGGTAGATGAGAATGAAAAGTCTGTTTTAAATTGTAGTTTCGAGTCAAAGTCATTGCCCTACACTACAGTCAAGTGGAGGAAAGACGGGAAACCATTGAAGCATGATTTTGATGAATCAAGCTCTAATCATCAGAGAATAAGAGTTTACAAACATAATGGCACTTTGTTAATCCACAATACTCAAACTTCTGACAGAGGGGAATATGTTTGTGAAATTTTAACTACTGGACATGAACCAGTTTTATCGAAACCCGCCACGATTTCAGTCATTGGTAAGTGTAAAGTACTCAAAAAGTTGGGTATTAAATAAAAAGTAATAGTATAATAGTAACGTATCAAAGTAAAGGTGAAAGGAATTGATTGTTTGTATTTATTTTGTTAATGTTTTTTATTGTTTTTAAACTGATATGTGTGATTATTAGAACAATTGAAGTTCACACCTGCTCCTGTCAATAAGAAAATGGAACTGGGAAGCATAGCAAAAATTCACTGTAAGGCCCAGGGAACACCACCTCCCATAATTCACTGGGAAAAAGATGGACTATCATCCGAAAACTTTCCGAGTCATATTTCGGACATGAATGGTACTCTTCATTTCAATGGAGTTTTAGCAGAGGATAAGGGTAGATATACTTGCATTGCAAGCAATAGCCAGGGTGTTATTAACGCATCCATAACGATTGATGTTGTTGGTAAGTTTTTAATAATTTATAAAGTAATTCAGATACAATAAGATGTATTTATTGTAGTTGCTCCCAAGTTTAGCATTTTACCAAAAAATCCAACTGAAGTCATTGAAGGACATTCAGTTATGATGGATTGCGTGGTAGAAGGAGACCCTAAGCCCACAGTTCACTGGGATAAGAATTTGAAAATGAACGATTTTGATCCATCTAGATTTAAGGTACTACCAAATGGTAGCTTGCAAATCAGTGAAGTGCATAGAGAAGATGAGAATATCTATGGATGTACAGCTGGCAGTAGTGCTGGACTAAACAGGAAAGAAGTTCAACTGCTGGTTCATTGTTAGTATAAAGTATACACTCAGTTCTTGATTGTAATATTTACAATTTTTCAGCGCAAGATGGATATCACCCGGAAACGGATGGAGACTCCACTGTAACAAAAGCTGTTTTAATCACCATGTCAGTCGCTGGGGCGTATATTGTACTGGTTATTGGCCTGATGGTTTGGTGTCGATATAGAAGGCGATCCAGAAAACTCCCTATAGGAGATGGTTTGTAGTTTTCCATTAACATTTACTATTAAAATATAAACACCAAAATTGCCATTGATATCGATATATTAAGCTGTTATTTATGTGTACAAATTTTATTAATCAATTATTTTTTATTTTAGTTTCAAAGACTGAGAATGGTGATGTGGAACATACAGAGCTGAAGGATGGAGCTAATGGTAGTACACCTGGCCCATCAAAAACCAAAGCAAATGGCATTGAAACCCACAAGGAAGGTCAGAAGAGTGATGGAGCAGAGACAACAAATTCTCAAAGCTCCAACCATTCCAAAAAGTCTAAGTCAAGCAATTACGATAAGTTAACGTTATCTAGAACACATCTAAAAGAAGTGAAACTTATAGGTGTGTAACAAGTACACTCTAAAACAATATTTTTGAAGAATTTTACTATGATACTTATAATTGTTGTATTTTTTAGGGAGGGGAGAATTTGGCGAGGTAATGATAGCCAAGATTACTAAGAGTATCTTGATATCAGAGAAGAGGAATTCTCAAAATATTACACCCACTGATTCGCCAGCAGAGGAAAAAGAGCTCCATGTTTTGGTAAAAGCGCTAACGCAAACCAAAGACGAAAACTGCTTAGCAGAATTTAAGAGAGAATTAGACATGTTTAGTAAATTGTCTCATGAAAACATCAACAAACTGTACGGTTTATGCAGAGAAGTAGAACCACATTACATGATTTTGGAGCATACTGACTGGGTAAGAATTTTATTTTATAATTTGATTTAATAAAATTCTAATTCTAATGACGAATTTTATGTATAGGGCGATTTAAAGAAATTTTTGATGGCCACACAAAATGACAATCCACCAGCACTAACAGCCGTTCAAAGCGTAGCGATTCTACATCAAATTAGTCGTGGTATGGATCACTTAGCAAGTAACAGAATGGTTCATAAAGATTTGGCTGCTAGAAACTGTCTGATCTCTTCCACTCTAGTAGCCAAAGTTGGTCTTCCCAGATTAACCAGAGATCCTTACAGTCAAGAATATTGTAAACATGTCAATCAGGTAAGAGTCTTACAGAAATAACCAAAACGTAGAGTTTCACCATTTCTCTATCCGCAATGGTGACATACAGGGTCCACTTCTATTCGATGCAGAAAAGTCCAACCTATACAACGATATCAAAATCACTCCGATCGGACCACCCCTGTGCCCAGCAACCGCGACTGAACATTTGTTACACTTTGAAAGTTTATACTCTCCTATACACATATATAATTTCTTAACATCTGGTGTTACACCATCATTTTTTTTAACATTTACAAAATGATAAATGCAAAAAGTAAATAAATACCTACTTAATAAAAAAGTCCAAACATATTGATATCTGTTGGTCTTATAGGAATAACACGTCAATTAAACAATCACGCACTTCTAATAGTGCGTGATGCAGTTTCAATCTAAATTGACAGTTCTTTAATATCAAAGACTTCCTTGTCATCACTAATTTTTTTAAATATCCCGAAAATGAAAGTTTAGATGGTTTAAGTTAAGGTGAACGAGAAGTCAATATTCAGTATTTAAATCAGGAAAGTATTAGCGTTGTTGATAATTTGCTAGCAACTAGTTGTAGAAGTCCACATGTAGAATATAGACCTTTTGCACATGAAACGAACACAGTTGTTCTTCTCTCAATGTGCTCCAACCAGTGGCACTTAAGAATCAACCATCTTTAACGAAACAAAAATTCTAGCCTGATACTCAGACATTGGGTTAAATGTGGTCATTGCAAAACATTCCATGTACTCTTTGTACTTAGATTTGATGCCAAAATATCAATAAAAATTAAAAGTACATGACAATGACAATCAGTTACAATGGACAGACAAAAGGAATTATTAAATAAAAGGAAGCTATTAAAATACATATTTACTCACAAACTTGGTGTAATTCTACTGTTTAGCAAAATGCATCGTGTTACGTGGGAAGGTTAAAACAGTAGCACTGATTATTTTTTTAAATTTTTCTTAGGAGAATTTATATTTACCTTTATTTCCTTGCAGGTAATTCCTTTAAGGTGGCTTCCATACGAGGCAGTTTATGAAGATGAGTATTCAACTAAAAGTGACGTATATGCATTTGGTGTGCTGACATGGGAAGTTTTTGCACAAGGGGAGTTGCCACAATCCAAAATAAACGATAACAGTTTCTTAACTAAGCTTAAAGAAAAGAAACTGGAATGGAAACCACATTCCTCCACACCTGAAGCTTTAGCAACAACGCAGGTATGATAATTGACAATTGTTCTGATGAGAAATATTTTCACTTAATTATTAATTTTTCCTTTTTAGGAGTCTTGTTTGGACCTAGATCCTAAGAACAGGCCATCATTCTCCGAAATATGCAAGGATCTTGAGGAACAGCTTAAGTCTATGTAAATACAAATATCTAGTGTTAAGCCACAAAAACCAAATTTATAACTTGTTTTAAAACGAATTATTAAATAATCGTAAGCTTCCATTTATTAAAAGAAATGTGTCAGCCTTATAGCAATGTTGAGAATCATATGTACTTGTAATTAGTTTTAAATTTATTTATTTTTTACTTTAAGTATAAGACGTATCTTAATCGTATTTATTTTTTGTACTATTTTCTAATTGATCTCAAATTTATTCTTTGAATTTGATCCGAATCCTCTTTCTATGTATACATTATACATGCACTGCAAATTTTGTACATACTATTTAATTTAGTGGTAAGGATACAATGAAATTCTAAAATTTAACGTTTTTCTGTATATGTCATCATTATGTTACCACTTGGTGTCAAAAATCCAAATTCTTTATTTCTTCATTGATTTTTCGTATTACTGATACTTTATATTTTGCATATTCTTCTGCACAGACTTGTAAAAATTGTTGGTGCGGATGTGAAAGGGCTAATTGTTTCATTTCCTTTAATTTGAATGATATGTTGGCACCCTAAATATAATTTCCCAACATGAACTGAAGCATTAAAATTTTCCTGGCTTCCAGTTGAGATAAAAGATCAGATGGATTTGTGTGTTTCTTCGTTACAGACTTGTGAAAATTGTTGGTGTGGATGTGAAAGAGGCGAAATGAACAGAAGAATTACAATTTTCCTTGCTTGCACAGTTCAGATAAAATATCAGATTGATTTATGTCTCTTCTTCTACATAGACCTGTAAAAATTATTGGTGCGGATGTGAAAGGGACTAATTGTTGCACTTCCTTTAATTTGAATGATGTATTGACACCCTAAGTATGATTTCCCAACATGAACTGAAGAATTACAATTTTCCTTGCTTTCAGTTTGAGATAAAAGATCAGATGGATTTGTGTGCTTCTTCTTTACAGACTTGTGAAAATTGTCGATGTGGATGTGAAAGTTGCTAAATGTTTCACTTCCTTTAATATGAATGACGTATTAACACTCTCAATATGACTTCTTCCCAGCATTTACTGAAAAACTGCAATTTCCTTTCACTAATGGCGTGAATCTGCCGGAAAAACATGTTCTTAGAGCTCTTAAGGAGCATATCTAAGCTATATTTTTACAGACTTCCAAACCTATTGTGAAATACAAAATTAACGGCAACGGAAATTTATTTAGAAATAGTGTAGTGAATATTTATAATGTATACATAAACCCCCTTTCTGCATTACTTAATGCACAAGAGTCAAAGACTTAATTTCGTAAACGAATTATAAAAATTGTACATATCATTTTTTAAGTTAAGTATGTTATTGTAAAGCATATCATTATAGAATAATTTTATGTTCACTTGTATATTGAAAGTCTCAGAGCCACACTACACTGCCAAAATACTCTAAACGACTTTGTATACAATCTAAATAGAGACTGTTTTTTTTAATGTCAATAAATATATCCTAGTAACCATCAATAGGTGGATCTTTTTATATAACATTTTTATATTGCGGTTTGGACAAGTACAGGAACTAACGAAAGTTAAATAATTTATATTTTTGTTGTATTAAGTTATCCAAATACCAAAATTTAGTGAAATATAATACGTAAATCGTTTGATTTGAGTAATAAGAAATATGTAAATTGTGACTGTTTTTTAGTGTTTGAATGATCTACCTTCACTTTTTCTGCCAATGATATCATCTTTGTCTCTTTCAGGAATGATGTAGTGAACATTTATATTCACCACTATGCTTTGAAAATTTAATATATTTAATTTAATTAATAAAATTCTTATTCCATATTGCATTGCATATTTTTAAAAAGTATTGATTCATAATTACATTGGCACTGTTCTGATACTCTGATGGAACTTCTTTTTTCAAATGAAAAAGGCATAATAAAACTATTGAATTGAAAAAAATATATATATAAACGTCCAAAAAACTCTGAGTATCATGTAATTAGTGTAAATGTATTTCTTAATAATTTGAACTTGGTACAAATCAAAAAGATTTTTTTATTTATTTGATTGGGTGAAGGAAATTTTAATACCTGTACGTCTTTAAGCGGCTTGTTCAAACTTATGTATCTAAAATTTCTATGCAATGATTTAATTTGAGTTTTAGATTATATAAAAAGATTCATGGCATCAACATAACATCTATAATCCAGTGGATTTATGAGTGATTTTGCTCATAGCTTTTATAAATGCACTTTTGTATTATAGTAGATTGTTATTACCAGTAGGGGTTTTCGTCCTGTAGATTAGGAGAATGTTTGAATTAATTCAGATGAAATGCCACTGTATAGGTAAATGATGTGGTAGGTATATTTCCAAATTAATTTTTAAAATATGTTTACATGTATAGTTAAAAAAATTCTTGCCAGCATTATATTTTTAGTTTTAACTGAGACTGATTATGATAAAACCAGTGGTAAGACCCATTAGAATTTTATGTTTCTGATATCAACAAATTTTCAGATCTTGTTGCTGCTGTACTATAAATACCTAAATAAAAAAACTTAGTGTGTTCATCTGAATTAAATAATTTCAATACACTATATTTATGTTGCTTTGACGAAGTTCCCAATACTTAGAAATGTAGGAAAATTTCATGTCATTTTTGTCATTATATTAATGATATTTTACTTTTAATAAAACTTGGACATGAAATCTGATTTGACTCCGTTTTGTTGATTGAACAGAAATGAGTTTTAAATTGTAAAATGAATGTTGTATTTATATAATAAATGTACATTAAGAAACCCATTAATTTTAAAGTAGTCATATTACTCAATATTAAGATATAATTATAAGGTCTTTGTATAAACCAAATAAATAAGATCTGTCCATATACTTTTACAGTTGTAGCTTTTTATAATAATTTTATATGAGTACTGTAATGTCCATTTTTATATAATTATGCATAATCATCTTGTGATATGTATTCTAAATTGAAAAATATATAAATGTGTACTAAATTCGAGTTTAAATTATTTTTCAACCCTTTAAGACTAGTACCTACTAATGTTATATTATGGAATAAGATAAAGTATCTACAGGGCGTTAGAAGCTTCACTGCCTTAATTTTAACAGACTTATATGACATGGGTCCTAAACTTAACCATTTCCGAGAAAAAAATTATCAAAATCTCCCACTTGATGTACAAAAGTTCGATTAATTAAGGAATATTAACATAACTGCTTTCACAGAATACCATAAATAACAATGTTTATCACTTTTTGTAACTTCTTTATGCTTAATTCTAAAAAATAATTAGCGTTGTAATAAATTTAAAATTCAATAAAATTCATATCAAGCAATGTGACCACGGCGCGGCAGTTAACACGAGGTACTAAGCTGTCCAGCGATACGCAATTCAGTTGGCGTTGGTATCTGGAACTGGATCATGTCGGAGTGTTTTTGTGTACCACATCGAAAATGATGGTGGACATTTTGAGCATAATTATGTTGTTTTTTCTTGTGCGTTTAAAAATTATTGAATTTTGCTTTTTGGTAGGTCCATAAATTATTTTTAATACGTATAATTATTTGGATGACGTGAATTTTTGGGTACTTTAATTACATATTTTTCATATTCATAATTTGATTAAAAGTTAAGTTCCCGTTTTAAGAGATTCATAATTACTAAAATTCGAGCTAAAATTTAAACACAACACTATTTTCATACTACAAAATCGATACATTTTATTTTATTTATTTAAAAACTGGAAAACAATTGTCATGAAATTTACTAAATGTTTCACAATAATAGTTGTTTACATTTTTGTTATTCCGTAGGACAAGTCTACCGCGTGCACACTTGGTGTGCATCGGCTATGTAGCGCTGTTGTCACGTTGTGATGAAACTGCCCAATATTAATACTCCTTGTATTTCGAAAACTGTTATTCTTACGCCCCTGTAATATACAACTTTTTCGTTCATTTATGATCACTCTATCTCTTGCTGAAGTTATGGCAGTCATACTTCTTACACCCTGTATATGTAATTAAGTCAGTAAATAAGAATAATTCATACATGTTTAGAATAAATGTTATGAATTTTGGTACTCAAATTACTGTGAATAAAAACTATGTTTTAAAGTAGACAGTTTTATTATTAATTTTATCTTGAATATGTCGACGTTATTCCTTGAAGATTTAATGTAGTTTCTGGTTTTACACAAAAAGTAAGACATTGGCATTATAATTTATGAAAAAAGAATGACCATCTACATACAATTAAATTATCAACTGAATAATAGACTGAATAATGAGAGGTCAAAGATAGAACTCTGAAGAACCCCTGAAATAACTTACAAGATTTATGGGTCCAATACACTACAAATTAAAATCTATTGCGAAGATATTTGATCAAGTTTATTAGACACATAGAACAACCAACACAGTTTATTTATTGTTATTCTGAGATCAACACAAAACTTTCGAAAAATTTGTGTCAATAACATAGGATTGTCATCCCCCCCTTTATTGATATCAGAAGGAATGAATTAATTCAGTTCATGTAAAATCAATTATTGTTTTTCGACCTTGAAAAATCCATGATGATACTTAGTGGTCATACATCTTGTATGGAAAAATATAGTATCAAGTAGAAGCATTTCGAACCATTTAGAAGAATTTTCAATTACTATACCTACTACTGAGCCATAGTTTTTTCTTAAATACAGAAACAGTTATAGATAAATGAAAATATCCATATGCAAAGTGAGGTTACACAAAGCTGCCAAAGGATTAGAAATTATTACTGCACAGTCTTTGAATAAATATACTGAAATAATTTAACAAGTTATTGACACCTGCAATATCAAAATTAGAAAAAATTACAGTTACATTTGCTTGCTGCATGTTTTATGCTTTTAGTTCTCCTGTATTTTTGAAGAAAATTATTTTCTTCTAATTTCAAAAATTAAGTTTATTATCAAACCCATGATTAAAGAATAAAGTTTCTTATAAATTTCAGTTGTTTCAGTATTAGCATCAGTATATTAATTTACAAAATCCCAATAAACAACTAATAAAACTGATAAAGTTTCCTAAAATTAGCTTCCCTGAAACTGAAATCAGCAGATTTATCATCATTCTTGTTCTTGTAGTTTAAACTATATGCATTTTATGAAAAAACAGGAGGACGATCTATATACATATACATATGTATATGGCGATCATAAGTGTATTGAACTTTTGACAATAGCAAAAAATAATAATAATACAGCGTTCCTTTCCTTCTCCTTTTCCATGTATCTTCCGGACGTCGAATTTGGGTTGGTTTCCTACATTTCCATTCACCCACCCTTTCCATGTTTCTCCCTCCGTCATTGCTTTCATTCTCTTTACAGTCATCCATCTGCGTTTTCCCACCTCTGTTAATTGATGTATCCATTTTTTTTGTGGTCCGCTTTTTCTCCTCCTTGTTGCCTTTCTTGTTTCGTGTAGTATCCTTGTTGTTCTTGGCTTCATCCTTTTCAAATGTCCATACTAGTTCAGTTGACTCTTTGCTATTTTATTCGTTATTAGTTCCTGTTTTGAAGTTTATCTTATTCATTCGTTTCTTATTCTGTTCCACCATTGTTCTTAAGTGCATTATCTCCATTGCGTTAATTTTACTGCGTCTATGCATTATCCAATTGCAACTGGCATATAATATAGTCGGTATAACTATTGTATTATGTATTCGACGACAGAGGGTTACCTATCCAGGGATATGTAACATTTTAAGGAAACACTATCCTGGCTAAAGGAAAATTAAAAAAAGGAGAACAAGTCCAAAAAATTACACTTCAGTTTCAGTTATCTTTCTATCTAAAGAAAAGCGCAAACCCGCAAGAGCTAATATTGACGTTACCCTAAATTGATTATATGCATGCTGAATAAATGGCAAACGACTTCAAATGCAGCCCTAAAAGCCTTTCACATGTATTTTTGGTTGCATAATAGTGGCGAGACTTGGGAACTAAATCAGTTTTCGTTGTTTAATGGTTCAAAAAATCTGTGTGTGTGAGTTTCATTAGAGTTAATTTGTTCCAGTTCAACTTTCTACTCTGTTTATAATAACTATATAACTTCATTGTATCATTCTTATACCTATTTATAGATCTAGTTATAATTTATTTCTAAAACGCGATTGAATGATGATAACAAATATTTAGATATTTTTCAAAGTATCTTTGAGGAT
Organism: Anoplophora glabripennis; assembly: GCF_000390285.2. NCBI lineage: Eukaryota > Metazoa > Arthropoda > Insecta > Coleoptera > Cerambycidae > Anoplophora > Anoplophora glabripennis. Next base: position 521,725 of record NW_019416241.1, read on the forward strand.
AATCAAAATATTGAGAATATTAAAAAATATTAATTTCAAACTCATAATTCTAAATGAGATATAATTTTTGATTTTATCCTTCGTAATTTTGTACTCAGTTAAACATTCTGGACATAGTTTTATATTAATCTAAGCCAAATAAATAATTATAATAGTTTTTCCAAATTTTATCAGCTCGTACTTAGAAAATTCAGGTGATTCTTGTGAAGTTCTTTCTTTTCTTTCCTTTTTTCCTTAAAACTGTCTAAAAAATATGTCCCTTTATGTGATGTAGCATGGTTGCTTATGATCTGACTCGAAAAAACTGAAAGATAAAGAATCTAAATGGTTGTAAATTATTCTTTATCGAAAAGTAAAAGAAGCATTCCTAATCCAGAACCCAAAAATAACCGTAGTTCAGAAAGGAACAAATATTTTTTCGGTTATGTAATAATACAATTACATTATAGGTAATAAAAAAAATTAAAGTAAAATTTGTATTTCTTATGATCTATTTTCCTTTGAATTTGTTACACATGTGAATCACGTTAGACATGACTTGACAAATGAAATTTAACCTTCTCTGTAACGAAAATAATCCAATTCGTCGATTCCTTTTTCGAAAACTGACATATTATTATTTTTTGCTGCGCAATACGCAACAACACATTATGTTTTCGGTCAATATATTACATTGTTTGCTAAAAATGTGTAAAATTGGCCGCAATATTTCAATAGTGGCGATTCTAAACTGGAAGGTTGGATTTTTACCTGACCCGTTTAGAATAGATGGGAAAAGAATATGAAATAGTATAGCGGCATATTTACATGTATTTCTATTGAAGTATCTTACAAAGATACTGAAGGAACAGATATGTTTATTGATGCTGAATGAAAAGGTCGGTTTCGACGCCTTGCAGGCACTTGATCACGTCAGATGTAAGTTGATATGCCAATTTTATTATATGATGTAGGTACCATGAACAATCTTATTTTAATACGGCGAGTTCATATAAACAGGCACATGTCCTTAATTTTTTCCTTTTTTCGGAGAGAAGACGTTAAGATTTTCTTGTTGTTACTGAATGAAAAATTATTCACGGCAACTGTGATATGCAAAATACTTAAATTAGAAAAATCTAGTTTGCCACAAAACGGAGACAGATATTTAAAAATATCAAGACGCGTTGTCTGCAGTTGATCTATGGAAAATTTATTTCTGTTTTTATTATATCCAGGGCTATAGTACCTTTTTCTCTAGTTAGTGGTATTGATTACCCATATCTCTGCCACATTTAAAAACTTAATTTTATGCACTAACTCTCTCTGTCTCAGAAACGAAGAACTTTAAAACCTTTGTTTAATACAGGATTAAGTTGACAAACTTTAAGGAAATATTCCTCATAAGAAATATAAGAAAAGAATCAAGTATAACTTTTTTTCCAGAGACGCTTCATTTTCGAAAAATAGGGCAGCGAAATTCGAATTTTTTAAATAACTTCTAAATGAAGAAGGCTATTTAAGCCAAATTTGGCATGACACATCTTCTTATAAGATAAAATTTTTCCATAGAAGTAGAAGTCCCGCAAGCAACCAGTGGCGGAGTTATGGGGACTCAGACTCATTAAATTATAAAAAAAATTAATACGGCCCTATTGAAAATAAAAAATGATGCTGTTTTTAGATAGAACAGTTTTTTATTAACAAAAAGTGTACATTCACTTTTTCCTAACTCTTATAGTATCATGGCAAAATTGATTTTTCGGAAGGGTGCTTCTGGATTCTGTCGATAAACTTTAGGAAGATAAACTTTAGGAAGACGTATAAAACCTAAAAAAATATAGTACCTATTAAAACTGGTCTTAGTCTCGAGTATGTGTGAGTCAAATAAGCCTTTTTATCTCCCCTTCCCTTGGGTTTAACCAATAGTATTAAAATTATTTAGGAGATGCTTCGTTTTTGAGATACAGGGTATTTTTTTAGAAAAAAAAAAGATGATGAAAACAATAGAAATATTTAAGTACCTAACTTCTAATGTGACTATGTCGTAATGCGACAACATAACGACTCTTGCATTACTCCTAAATTTTTTCAGGCGGTTTGTAGTCATTTCATTTACTTTTGTCGTGTACTTTTAAATAAAATAAGATGGCAAACAATAAATGAAAATTTATTTGTAAATTGAAACAACCAAAAATTTACCAATTAATATTATACCTAGACAAAGTGAAACGTGAATAAAAAATAAAATGATTTAAAAAATATTTTGTTCAAAATGATAATGGGATAATTAATGTTTAACAACTCCCTAGGACCTCTACCAAAATGGGCAGGACAACCATCTAGTTGAAACCAACTGTCCATTCGAGTATTAAGCGGAACATCTTCTAACAGATCTTGCAAACCATTTTCAAGGAACTCGGTAAACATGTCAGCATTTAACCGATGCGGAAGGAAGTAGGAACCAACTATAGTGTTGTCCAACACACCCAACCACATTGGAATTCATGCTGAACACTATGTTCCATACCGCCCATGAATTCTCATAGGACTAAATATGGTTGTTCCTTTGGTTTAAAATTCCCCTTCGAGTAAATGTTGCCTCATCTGCCCACATTACTTTTTGCGTAAACTGATCATCATTCTCTGCTTGGTTTATTTAAAGTTTATCGACAGAATCCAGAAGCACCCTTCCGAAAAATCAATTTTGCCAGGAAACTATAAGAGTTAGGAAAAAAATTGAATGTAGGTACACTTTTTGTCAATAACAAACTGTTCTATCTAGAAACAGCATCATTTTTTATTTTCAGTAGGGCCGCATTATTTTTTTTATAGTTTAATGAGTCTGAGTTCCCGTAACTCCACCACTGGTTGCTTGCGGGTTCTACTTCTATGGGAAAATGGTATCTTATAAGAAGACGTGTCATGCCAAATTTGGCTTAAATAGCCTATATTTCGAAAATCAAGCGTCCCTGGAAAAAAATTATACTTGATTTTTCTCTTTTTTTTTTTATTATAAGGAGTATCTCCTTAAAGTTTGTCGACTTAATACTGAAACACGCTGTATATGTACTTTTCCATTAAAATAAAATACTATAATGAAGCCGACGATCTTTAGTATCCTAAAATACTAATAAAAAAACTGGGAAACCTATTATATCTAGAGAAATGCCCTTTTGTGACAATTTGGGAACAACGTCGGTTTTTGGAATTTTTGAGAAAACCTGTAATAAAGCTTATAAATTGATTGTAACATAAATTTGGTTCAATTCGAATGAAGACTTCTCAAACTTCGTTCATTGCATATCAAAAACTTTAGGAAAGTGATTTTGTACCGTTAATATCTCGAGAACAATTGAAAGCATAAAAAAACAGAAAACAAAAAAATCGAAGAACGAAAGTTCTTTCGGGTGGCATCAAAACGGAAGAGAAAAATACCAAAGCGCTACCAGGCGGTATGAATATACAAACATTGCTTTATCCTACATTTAAAGACAACTACTATTAAAATTACAGAATTCAAATGACTTCAGTCGTTTCGAAGACAAATGCATTTCCCAAGATATAAATTAATTTAATAATTTTATACTTCTGAGTGAATATTAACGATAAAAAAATAAGTATTTAAGGAAGTGATAAATAAAGTAGAAACTGTAATTTTCTTGCTGTTTGTATCTCTCTTATTATTTCAGAAACATTTGTTTCTGTCGCACTAGACTTATAAACTAGACAAATGAACTTGAACCTTGAAATGCACTAATCAAAAATAGAACGCACTTGATGCAATAAAATGGCAGCAGATAGCCCATAATAATTCCCCACTCTACTAGCTTGCCACTGGCATCCTATCTTCAGGGATCAAGTGTCTAGTTCTGCCTAAATTATTTGCGTCATGTTTTTCATATTTTACAGACACCGGACTGAATAACTGTAGACAATTTCGATTGTTGCATTACATAAATAAAAAACCAAACGTAACAAACGGTCATATATCTGTAATGTATTTTTTTTCAAGGGCGAGGTTTGAAGGACACCTACCTATAATCTTTCATTCTTGTTTGTGATGTATTTATTGTTAAAAAGTGATTGCAAAATAAACAGAGAATGACTGACATATTCCAAAAATTGTGGTGGACGTAAAAAATACTACCTAATTTTACACCTACAAAGAGCCCTTATAATTACACTTTTCTGTGATCCCGTTTGAATGGAGACAGATCCAAAATCTGTATGAATGGAATAATTGTTTGTAGACATCGGACTGACAGGGTAGTAACATGTTTCGCCCTTGTCACTCCGCCAGTCCTTGGGCGAGCGGTAGCGGGTGTTTTAAATAGACGCTCGTCCTAGCAGACCAAGGATCGGGAACGGTATTGTTATCCAGACAGGCCATGAGATGTGTGTTTGTATACAGAAACGCTATTATCGGGCCAATTGTAAATATATTCACGACTGACGTCGACAATGCCCATTGTCAGTGGATATGTATTGGAATAAATAGTGTCAACAGTTTGAAAAGTTATTTGGTTTTGAACTTTTAGTTTCGCATGTGTGAAGGTTTTTTTTATTCCAGTGATGCTCTAAGTTCGGTTAGAATAAAAATAAAAGTAAAATCAATTAAATGAATATATTATTCACTACAGTTTCGAATGATGCGAAACGTTTTCACGTTCCAGTAGATTTTGCGGGAATATTATTGGGATACGTCTTTAGCATGTTTACTCTGGAGGTTTTTCATTCGTGCTCGGACTATGACAGGAAATATCATCTAACTGATAGGTTTCTGTAGCTCAGGAGATTTGGTGATCAACGCTTTAACCTACTGGTGGAGTTTGTCGATATCTCTTGGGACTTAATCGGTTTTACTTTACTTGTGCTACTTTTTGACAAGTTGTCACTGTTCTTACATTTGGCTTGAACAGATTTATTCTCAGCGAAACTGGTAGATATAGAGAAATATTCATCTTTGTCAACACTGGGAGATTCTATAACGTCCTCATTAATATGAATTGCGGTTATTTGTCTGAGGGTTGTCGTAAACTGAGAACCGTAGCCTTTTCAGAAAATAAAAAATAAAAAAAAACAAATAAAAGCAATAAAACCAACAAAAAAGCTCAAGAAAAAATGGTAACTTCTATGGAAAAAACAGGCTGCAGACGTGGGAACCAAAGAATTTGAGCTGACTGAAAGAGCAACTAGATTCTACAAAAAATATGTCAAGTGACAAAGTAGCATTAAACGAAGATAAGCTAAGATAGCTATAAAAAAAATCTTCTAAAATACCTATGGATAAGATGACCTCAGAAAGATGTAAAAAAAATTAAGAAGCAATGCGTAACACGCCTGGCATAGCTCATGACATCTTATATCTCTGGAATACGATGCTCTATTGTTTATAAAAGAAATGAAATAGGTAATATTATTTTATTTTTCCAAATTCCTAAAACACAACACATGGTCAAATCTAAACTATAATAAAAAATTTAAAAAATGTATACCTATTCATGATTTATTTTTTATTATTTATAACAAAGTGTTCAGTTGAAGATACAAAATATAAGTGAGCTGATAAGGACATCATTTTAATTATAACTTAGTGACCATTTTGACGAAATTGGGAACTGAATACTATTTTATATGTAAATGCTTTCTGTTATTTCATATGTAGGAAGCAAAATATATGTAGTTAAGCTGCAAATAAATCAAATTATTAAATTTTAATTGGCAGTTATTTATAAGCCACCAAATACTTATTATTTGAGTTTATTAATATTTTAAAAAAGTCAACGGTCCTCAGAATTAGTAGGCTCTGGAGTCTATTCATTATCTAACAGCATTTAGATACTTCCTCTTGAATACAAAGTGTCAACAGCTTTGCTATTTTGGGTGGAATAAAAAATGATTAATATTTTTCTTGACGAGTTAAAAAAAATTGAATCGGATTGAAAAAATCATTTAATATATTTTAAAGGAATAGGACACGTTTATATTTATTTTGCGTGTTACCTTAAAAAGCCTATCTCGGTATACACAGACTTAATTGAGGTAGGCTGGTCTAAATCATAAAAAATATTTAATGTAAATGTAAAAAAATATATAATTGTATTAGAGTACTTCTAAATACTCGCATAACTTATAACTGTAGTAACAAATTTAATTAATTTTTTCTCTGCAATGGGGAACTTTGATAACATTTAAGATGTTAGTACAGTATCTAAGTAAAATGAGGCTTCTTAAAATATCGTTAGTTTCCTCAAAATTTCTGCCCAAAAAAATAAGACATAAAATAGATACCTAAGCAAAAATTGGTTCTGTGTTTAAGGTAAAAAATTTATATTCGTATTGGGATACCTCAAAAATTCCTTCACGTCAATTTTTTTTAAAAATGACGGAATTATCTTTAAAAAAATAAATCATTTTTTTTTTCTGATGGCCAATAACTATTTAAGGAAGCAAAATTGTACTTGTACTAACTTGACCTAAATTGATCTCTTCTCATACCCTTATGGTATGGTCCATTCTCTTCCGAACATCCTGTATTAATTACTGATTTTTAATGGAAATGCAATTATTATACACAGGCTTGCTAAAATAAATCGAAAAATCGTCCTTAAGTACAGAAAATACAGAAAATCTCGCTTTGGGAGAGATCAGCATCAGGTATAATTGTAGAAACCGACTGAAAATAACCATAGGACTATAATTGTTTCTATTTTGATGCGCAGAAGCCGAAATCGAAGTTGGAATCACTTTATCATCCTCCAGTATTTTTATATTCCGCAAAAGAATCCTAAAATCTAGAAAATTTCTTCTATTTACCGAGTAATGCTGTCAATGTATATAGGCACAAACAATGAAAAAGAATACAGCAGGAAATGAAATTTCTTTCGAAGGATTATCGTCTAAGATTCTCAAATAAATTTCATCATTAGAAATTTAAAAAAAATAAAGGAACAAATGGAATTAATTTGTGTACTTCGTTTCCCAAACTACTGGCGAAACTCATCAGTAGGGAACCAACAATTTGTACCTTACACAGATAAACACAGTTTTGAAACTAAAAAACTAACAGATGTAAGATGTATTTGTAACGTCAAAAATAATAATCTAGGGAATGAACGGAAAGTTCTCGAGTTTTGAAAAATAAAATTTTCCATATTTTCTGTATTTAAAGGCGGTTTTTCGCTATTAAAAAAGGGAAGGGATATGTAGCATTTTTAGCATAGTCTTTGCAACAGACCACTTTTCATTTTTATGTACTTGTGTTGTTTATTTAAATGAAGTTACACCCTAATGTCAGTCAGAATTTTATTTCAAAGAAATTGACGCTAAATCTTTCTCTATCAGTGAAAGTGATTTGAGTTATGAATTGTTAATTAGGTAGTGAGATATACCTACCTAAGTAAGCGTAAATTTTTGATCAAAAGTAGGTCGCAAAAAAACTTAACACTATTTTGCACTTAAAAACTTTTATAGAACATTGCCTTATCGTATTCGAGAAATGAAGCTAATGATAAACATAAATAGGAAGATAATAATGAAATTGAAAGTGTTGAAGTTTCAAAATTTCATTAGGTATAATAATTTTAGTAGGACAACGCAAAATAAAAAATTCTATTAATCTTTATAACGCTCTACTTTTAGATACTTGAGTGATAAAGAAGATATCTACCTAAGTCTGTAAAGATAGTTATAGATTATCAAAGTAGATATACCATAAAAGTAATCAAAAATGTGTAATCTTACTTAAAATTACAATACTTTGTGAATAATTGGAACGTATTTACAATTAAAACAAGCCACGATAATAGAAAAATTAAATTAATGATATTTTATTATAAATAAAAGAATGAATAGTTTTCTCAAGCAAGGTAGTTCAAAACTGCATATCGAGGGCTGAGACCCATTGGGTTCTAAGTAACATTTATTTGAAAATTACCATCTTATAACATAAAGAGTTCTGAAACTACTGGTATGAAAATTATGTCATAACTATAACAGATGGTGGCACAATCATTGGAGAAATATAGTTCTAAGTACGCATAAGTTTAGCAGTTAAATTCCATATGGTTCTAAGTGCAGTTAAAAATCATTTGTCGATGATAAATCAGAAAATTGAACATATCAAATTTTCTTGGATACCTAAAGAAGATCAAGAATAAATGAATGCTATTTTACATTCTTACGAAAAGTAGAAACAAAATTTTCTTAATGATTAGCAATGTTTTTTATTTTAATACTTTTTGTGTGTATATATTTCCAGCTATGTAAAACTTACATTGAAAATCTGTATTAAAGTTTTTAATAAAGTATAATCATTTTGCTGTTATTGTTTCCAATTGAGACTAGTAAAAGAAATTATAGACCAAAAATAAAGTCTTTAAAAAGCCAAAGGATTTTAAGTATGTGCTAGTTTTCAGAAAAAAATATTTTTTGCGATACATATAAAATATTTTCATCAAACAAATTTATGGTCAATCAAAGGTTAAACACATTTTCTAAATATCGAATTATCAATCAAAAGTAGTTTATGTTGTATATCTTTAATAGAGAACTTTAAAAAATTCTCTCCTGTAAAATTTTATTTTTCTTACTTAGAAGGCAATGGTTCTCAGCTGTCGATATAACAATTTAAATCTAACGGATGTCCCAATGAAGATTTGGCGGCTTGGCAATATGGTCGGAATAGTGATTTAACTTCACCAATTATGAAGAAGTTAATTTAAAAATTCAGGGAAACTGGATTGATCAGTGATCTAAACATTCTGGCCGTTCTTCAACAAGTCCGTAACACAAAACATCGAAGCAGTTCTTGAGGGTGTTGTTGAGAGTCCAGGAACATCAATTTGGTACCGTGGTCAAAAACTGGAGTATTTTCACGAAAGATTTGCATCTTCATACTTACAAAGTTCAATTGGCTCAGGAACTGATCACGCAGAGCGAAGAAAGTTTGTTCAATGGACTGTGGAACAATAAGTGGATGCTGATTTTTCGAACAAAATCATCTTCAGCTATTAGGCTCATTTTCATCTCGATGGCTTCCTTAATGGATAGAATTGTCGCATTTGGGGATCAGAAAATCTACGAGTGATTATTGAGAAACAAATGCATCCACAACGTGTTATTGTTTGGTGCGGATTTTGCTCTGGAGGTAGGTATCATTGAACCATTCTTCTTCGAAAATGCGCCTAGTCAGGCAAAAAAGTTCTGTAGCTTGCGCGAAAAACTTAGCAAGTCCGCTGTAACTGATTTGAGGGAAGTTATAAAATAATTGAATCGGTCGTTTTGAAAATGGGTCATCTCGAATTTTTCAAATTTTACAGGGGAAGCAGAAAACGTATTGTACGATTTGTATTTTGTAGAATTGTTACGAATTTTTGTTTGTCTATTAGCAAGCATTCTGGCTGATACACTAATAGGGTTTTTGACAATTTTCAATTGTTCTGGTGCACAGGAAAATACATTTTTCATGGTAGAGACGACGCTTCCAAAATGAACTTGGGTTTTCAATAGCAAGACAAATTTATTTTTCGAAAAAAGTTTATTTGCAATATTTTGAAAGCTTCCGAAATGGATAATTTGCAATCACAAAACTGAAAAACCTTGATCTGATTATGCTGGAGTGCCTGCAGAAGATAATGAACAGTTTCAAAATTCTTCAGGAGCTTCTTCGTTAGTGGTCGTGGGCGAAAGATAGAACTCATCGTAAAACTGCTTGTCTGGCAAGTATTGATACAACTTTTTAAAATTTAAAACAGTGTGCGGTTCATTTTGAAAACGGGCCATATCCAAGAGATGACTCCTTTTCCAAATGAATGCTTGGTTTCATCTCGTCTACAACGCCCTAAAACGATGAGACTTGGCCTGTTTTCTGCAATAATTGCTGGGCCTACACTCAGAGAATAGGAAACCACCAAAAAACTATTTTGTGAAAAAATTAGAGATGACCCCTTTTCAAAATGACCGGTTCGATTTATATTAAATCAACTTATCACCAAAATATTATCAACATTATAACCTCAATTTGGGTTTTATCTTAAAGAAATGGTTTGGACATGTGAACTTTTGTAAGAAAGTATGGATTTGCAAAGTCCGATTTACCTACTTGGATTATAAAAGAGTACCTAGCTAACTTTTGCTCCAAAACTATCAAGGACTAGTTGTAGATCACTCTTATGAACTAATTTTTAATATCAACTCATTTTTCTTAATTTTGGACTTGAGTTTTGCGCGCAAGCTACAGAGTTAATGGTGCTCGCTATCACGACATAATAATTCAGTTTTTTTGCGCCCATTTGTAAGATAAATATAGATAGATAAATTGCAACAATCGATGTGAAATCGCTAAAAACATATTGAGCTTACGTACTTTTACAATACTTTTCCGAAAACATCATAATTGCAGAATTCAAGTAAAAAAAGGACAATATTTTCAGCAATTTCTAATGTAAATAAATACCTTTAATATATATTTTTTTTTCAACGATTAAGTAGTTGACGAATAATGAGATATAAACAATGTAGATAAAATATGGTAAACTGGTGTTAATCCGTTCGTTCGGAGTCAGATAACTGCGAAAGATTTCACTTAAATGCTGAAGTAGCATTTACTTAAACGATTTAAGTAAATGCATTTAAGCACCAGTAGTTCAAGCAATGCGCACCCTTTCGTGTTCCATTATCGCAAGCATATTTCTAAATATAGTTATAAAATTAAGCGAGGAGGCTATGCTGGAATCGTGGTACAAGATATCAACATTCATTTAATATTTTATTGGAAAAAAGGCCTCAAAAAACAAAACAATTCAAAATTCACTTACAGCTTAGGGCAAAGTAAGACCCACCCCTTACAGGACAATAGCCAGATAAAAAATCGTCGTCCCGCCCTTTCTATTTCAGGTAGCCAATCGAGCCTCGACAATGCCCGCCATCTTGAATACGAATACCAGGACAACTGCATCAGCGCTAGTGCGGCAAAATCCCGAACTCATCACAGCTTTCGTAAGTTCTGAGAAAGTATACACATTTTAGCTCGTCTCCATTCAAAAATTCACGCAAATCAATAACGGGATCGATTAAAATTTTTTGTTTTGGTAAATAACGTGCAGTATTATCTAGTCGTATGGTGTAAGGACGTTTTAGAGGATTGTGATCCATCAGAAGGACCTTTTGGAGTATGCTCGCATGGACTGTCGTATGTTGATGTTTCTTTGGGACTTATAAGTAAATTTGTAATAGTGTATGTTGTGGAGCGTCAAGTTGGAGGAAGTGGTTGTTTTTTTATTAAATCGTTCCGAATATTGTGCAAAGTGTCGCGCCCAGAAGAATATTTTTTTCGGACTGGTTCTCAGAAATCAGGTGAGTAAATAAATAACTAAAATAGTTTAAAAACAAATCAAGTATTTTTGATACAATAAGAATTATTGACTATTGCAATTAGACATCTTCATTTTTTTGGAGAAAACAGTATAAATTGGATGCTGACCTGAGGCAATCGTACCTATTTATCTCTTAGATAATATTGTTTACATCACAACAGATGGTCATTCATTACTTTTGCAAAAAGTAAACAGAGTGCCTACGCAAGTGTCTGTGATTTTTACGCATACCTATTTATAAAATCATTTCTTTGCACTTTTATACTTGCCTGCTTATGATAAATTGTTCAAACATATTCAAAATTATAATTAAAAGCCTTTCTTTCAACTGTCAATTAACTTTAATTGCAATTTGAATCTCTGTTACTTTCTCATGCATATGCTTTTTATTATGAGACAAATACAAATATATATGGAAAATACATTTATTACGTGAAAAAGCCAGAATCTAGGATATATTTATGTTATTTACAACATTCAGTATTTCCTGCATTACTTATTTTAAAAATGATCAATACAGACAAGCTTTTTCCACGTTTCGCTAGCAAATCTGGCATCACTGAAGATAAATATCCCACATTGCTACTATATTTACAAAAATCGTAGTGTAATATTTGGTATTTTAACAAAGTTAGTGGAGATTCAAACGTTCTAAAAAATTGAAACACTCTTGTGCGTAGGTATTTAACTTTTCGTGAATATTAGTACGTAAAAATATGTGAAAAAGGAATCTTAAACTATTTATAAAAGTATTATATTCATCACGAAAAATAATATCTAGTTTCATCTACTGAAGTATTCCCACATTTTTGAAAATAGGGAAAAATTTACATTTATTAAAATTAAGAAGAGAAGGCGTACACATTTTTTTTTATAAAACCAATCGTTACTTTTTCAAAATTAGTCAATCTAAATATTGTTAATAATTGGGTATTATTATTCTGATTAACAACTACATAAATTTGTGTCTGGTCTTAGTACTTAGTAGGAGCAGGTTTTTTTTATTTAGAACAAGCTATTTTACATGCACATTAATATGAAGATGTAATACTTTCTTGCAATTACTTACCCATATACTTATGGTGAAACAGAAGTAGGTATACATGTAGATACTTACTTCATATGATATTTCAACAATTTAAAAATATTTACTACTGACTGCTAATGTAATCGATTACATTAAAATACTGCTTTTAAATCTATCTGAATATTAGGTATTATGTAAAAAACCTTTAGTCTACACAGAATAGATACTTAGAAGTTCGATTCGATATTTATTTTAAAGAAATACCTTTATCTAGTTTAAGAATTTCAGTTAAAAGTTAAGTTAACGATTGACTCATTATTCATGAACTAAACGATGAAGTTATTCGATAACTAATTTTTCTTTTTAATTAGTAACCTTTGATTTTGTTGCACTGCACAGATGTGAATTAATTCATATCATAATTACCAACACTCGAGTCACAACAGGCAGGTAAATAAAAATATGAAAGTTCCTTTCTTTGAGTATGTTGGGAATTGTTATTTTTTTAGATAAGATATAAAAAGCTTAGTTTACAAAGTTACATACGCACTTAAAATATAAATTTATTTACACTGATAAGGATCTGTATATTTAGTGGATTTTAGAATTCGATTATTTGGATATTTGGAACTTAAATGAAACGAGACGTACAAAATGTTAATAGAAAACTCAACTTAATTTTTATGATTCTCACTATACTGATTCCTATATTTAATGAAATGTAATTATTTTTATACAAATTACTAATTATAATAAACACTTATGTAGGTATATAAAACATATAAAATCGACTTTATAGTTTTTGATTCAACAATGTAGGTATTAATAATATCACATAAATTTGCATCTGCGACAGAAACCAAAAACCTCATTTGTAACTGTAAAATTTTATTGTGATTCTATTATTACCTAACATTAATTTATTTTTATTATAAAATGGCAATGAACAAAATTACTATAGTATATTTATTATAGTATGGGTATACAGTTAGATAAATATTTACAAAATTTGCCACTTATAAAGTGGCCTTCTGGATGTATTTGCTGAACTAATTATGATGATTTTTTGCTGCGATTTTTTTTTAGAAACTAATTTTGGGAAAACCACTCTGGGATTTGGCTACGTAACCTTAATTAACTTCACTTAAAATCCCCCATCTAAAATTTCATCGGTTTATATACTACAATATTTTTTATACACGCAAAATTTTAATTATATCAAATAATCCTAGTGAGTTTAATATATTTATTTCAGGATTATTAGTTTCTGTTTTAGGTCAAACTTATGGAAAGAAAATGAATTTATATAGCCGTCGACGTTTCGTTGTTATATTACATCTACAGGACTATCCGAATAACAATTACAGTAATTAGTCTAATTACAAATTAATTTTGTCTTTGAGTTAAGCATTCATAAAATATCAAAACTTAACTAATAATAACTAAAATAAGAATACACTATTCCATTATTTTTTAATTTTAGGTGTTTAATTATCTTTATTTTTTAAAAGAAACTTATTATCGATTATAAGAGCTACTGAAAATACTATTATAACAGATTGGTACCATAAACACACGTTTTGAGAGATATTTTTAAATTTTCAATCTCAATAATAAATTAAACACAAATAAAACCTACAAACGAGGATTGTGTCTCATTGTCTGTTTCACGGAAAAAATGTAAATGTAATTTATTTTTGCCTCATAAAAATTGATTAAAAAAATACTCTTTTCAAATAAACCTAAGAATTCACAAAAAAGCTTCGCAAAATATAAAATCTATTAGATTTCAATTTTTCGGAAAAAATATAAATAATATTTAGTAAATATTAGTTAGCTGAAAACACTTAAAAAATATTATAAAGAAAGAAAAACGAAGTTCAAAACACAAGAGAAGTGTAAACTGTATGTCATCGTTAAGCAACATACTATAACAACTTTTTCAGAACATACTAACAAATATTTACATAATTTTGAATTTGAAGGAATCAAAATTATTGGCAAGCAAAGGAATAAAAAAACTTTCGAGAGAAATGATTAGCTTAAAAAAACATACTTAGTATGTAGATATACTCAAAATTTAAATTCATGCCATTAGAAACTAATAGATAAAATTAAAAAATAATAAAGTCTATGATTTTTAGTTGTGTTATTTAGTTAGTAAATGCGGATTGTTTTGAAAAATTCCCTAGTATATCTAAATAAGTGTCATATTCATGAACTCGAAAATGTAATTGTCAGTTAATAAGATGTTGATGTTTTTACCAGTTTTTGATACTAAAGTCGAATGTGTACGAATATGTAATATATACGTATATGAATATGTAATTAAGCTAATTTAATTATTATGTTTGTAGGAAAATTGTTACTCGTAAAGTCCTTAAGATGCAATAAAACATCGAACGCCGTCGATTCTACAAATTTCTTTTATTTCTATCAGACTAATCTAAAATCTAGAGAAATTAACAATATTCAAATTAAATTTTTAAATTCAATTACAAAATCTAGAAGGCTTTATATGTAAATGCCTAAAGATAAAAAATTCGCTAATTATTGATTCTGCTCATAAGACTAGTAAATAGTAACGCACAAATTATTTATACACAATTTTAGGGAAGACCTAATGTTTTCACAACATCAATTTCCTAAATAGACTTTATTATTTGCCACAATAGATACTTTTCTACTACAATTTTGGCAGATATTTGTCGCTTAACAAGTTAAGATAAAATGTAGCCAGGTTTGAAAGCTTTTGAAAAAATATTCTGTGTTTTATCCCATCGCGCTTATCATATGACATTACATAAGAGACATTTAGGTGGCGGTGATTTCATCGACATCCGGTTTGACCAGGACTGGTCTTCATCTTTATCAGAAATTAGTTAATAACTTATAATTTACTCGTGTCTGATAAAAGTTTGTCTCAATAAAATAAAATATTGAAGCGTACATTTTGTTGAGAGTGTTTCTGTATTTTGTAAGCCTTAGAACTTAGGAGAAAAGTGGAAACAGGCAATAAAATTCAAGAATTTATTGTTGTAAAAGTGTTACAAAGTTTATGTTGAACATCACTGCGGCCACCATAGTACTCCCTTTGAGAAGCCCTTTGCGTACCAATACTGGTACCTCTTTCAGTAATGGAGAAAGTCTTGTGGGATAATCTTCGGAAATACAAAGGTACCTACTACACATTATCATCAGTGTCATCAAAACGTTTTCCTCTCAATACCTCTTTCGTCTTCGACAGTAGAAAAAAGTTTATGGGGGGTTAGATTTAATGAAAATGGATGTCTTAATAAAGGTATTTGTTAATTAGCCAAAAATATTCTTAAAGTCAGTGATATGTGAGTAAGTATATTATTGCAATGCCCGATCCGGAAGTTGTTAGCACAAATGTTGGGCTTTCCGTACACCTTTTTCAGGTCTTTTCTGCGCTTCCAAAGAGTAAACCTGGTCCATGTAAACTGAAAGTAAGGTGTTTTGAAAAGATTAAAGTAAATTTTAGGATTACAACAGTGCATCTGATTAGTATAAATTTCGATTTTTTAAAAATTGTTTAATTGTTTCTTCTTTACTTCTACTTTTCGACAAACTATCTCGGAAACTATAAGAGATAGAAAAACGGTTATATGGGGTAATTTTAGATCAGGCTGCTACTAACTTAAGTTTCGAGAAACCGTTATCACTTTCTGTCCAATTTTCTTTTGTCTTGTAGGTGCCGCATTGTATTGTGTACTAAACGAGAAGAGTTTTTTAAGCCTTTCGTGGTGTTTCAAATCAAAATTTAATATTGTATCGGAAAAATAAGACAAAAGAATGTTGCAAAGGAAATTATCACAATCAAAATCTTTGCAAAAAGCTGTTGTAGTAGTTTTACAGATTTAAAGAAAATCATAGCTACAGCCGGTTTGAAAACACCAATCAAGTTCGTACAAAATAGCCCTAAACTTTTTTTATGCCATCATTTTTCTATCCCTTGTACTTACCGGATATGCCAATACATTTATCTCAAAATGATCCGATCGGTATAGATTTGTTTTCATTCAGGAAATAAATATAAGTGGCGTTCATAAATATACTTAAGAACCTAATAAAAGTGATAAAGTGTATTGTATATGCTGCATCTTAACATATTTAAAATGCATGGAGGTACAAATCAGATTTGGTTCCATCTAAAGACCTACTTATAAATATTTCTTTAATATTTACAGATATACTTATAAAAAATGATTCAAGAATAGTTGGTTACCTACGTAAGTTGATGAATTACATATGGTGATGAATGTAGCATTAACAGCGACACTAATTATTATAAAATGAATAAGTGATATGATTTAAGTTCTGGTCATTTTCCATTTGATTATAAATTATAATCGTCCTTTAAAAAGCTGTACTTACTTATAAATATACATAAATTCATTCCATAACTTTTCCACTTTGCATAGTTGCAGTTGTGCTTTTGTATATTCTTCTTTCTACATTTTTCTAACATCTGTCACAAAAATACACATTATTTTGAGGAGTAAGTGTCATATAAATCTATTTGGGTTTAATACGCTAGACTCTATTCGGAAAAATATAACGGATAGTTCAATATATGAGCTAAAGACCTTTATCTTTTTAGCATATTTCTAAAACTAAAAGTACTATTATCAGACGCCTTTGGCTGTTCAAACTGAAACTATTGTCATCTGTGAATCACGATATTAATATACTTATCCTTATTTTTTAGACATACCTACATCCTTAGTTACTGTATTTTTACAATGTTGTAAAGGAATTAGGGATTACAAATTCAACAAATTTTTCTAAAAAATCTTATTAAATGAAGTAGAAAAACCTATTTTTGAAAAGTCGTGCTTACTTTGGAACAACTATTATCTAGTTTTTAAACAGTTTGTTACGCCCTGTTGTGCCGAACCAGTATATTAAAATCAAACGACCAAATTAGCAATATAAGGATTTGCTAACACACAAAATGTTTCAGAATAAATCAATATTTATAAAAGAGAGTACGTTTTCATGTACGTAAACACATATATTTATAATAATTAAAATTTAATGCCAAGGTCTGTACTTTTTAAATCATATTTTTTGTTAAATAATTCAGTTTGCCAGATCCTGGTGTATCCAAAGACTACTTAAAGTTTTAGAAAACTATATGTTAAAAATTTAGTGTATGTATACATTATTATAATGAACCCAGATATAATTTTTATGTTAATATTGCGCGTTTAGTTAAGTTAATGGACTGGATTCACACAAGGTAGATAACTTTATAAAATTTATGCAAATTTTGCAAATTTGACTGTCTAAAGAGCAAATATGTAAATGTCCAATATAAATAATTTCCTGGTAATAAAATAATTATTTAAAAAAGTCTAATATGCATTTTACTTTTTCGTTCATATACCTACAAAGGCTTGAAAATTAGCCATAAGCAGTTGCATAATTTTATTAATAAGGCCTTAGTCACCTTTGCTCTGAATAAAAATAACATATTTTTAAAAATATTTAGACAACATGAAATTATGGAACCGACAAATAACATCCGTCGATATATTCTTACTTATATATAGCAAAATATATTCAGAAAAATCTACCGGATGCTATATAGTACTTATAAAAGATTGTATTTTTATTGAAATTTTATATATTTTTAATAAAAATGACGAATTCAGTAATTCTCGTTCTCATTTTCTGTCTTTTTTATAAAATATTCAAAATCGGGCTAGAATGGATTATGATAGAGCAATAAGTTCATGTACATATAATTTTTTTTTAAAACAAGTTTTTAGTGAGTTCATATTATTTTCGTATTCTTCTCAGCGAACCTTTCCATTTTATACCCATATCATGGGGGTGCATAAAAAATAACTGGTCCGCCATCTTTGGGAGTCCGACATATTGGATCTAGAATGACGTCACTTAACTAACCATGCATTGTTATCCAAACTCAACGTGTATGCAATATTTCAGCTCAATCGGTTGGGAAAAACTGTTTTAAAATTGAGTTGCAAGATTTGACCCATACTAACAAAGCAAGTTAAATAAAAGCTTATAATAAAGACAAAAATGTCATCAAAAGCACAAAAAGTCAGTCACTTGGTATAACGAAAATATAAGTATTAATTGAAAAGAAACATTCAAAAGAGAATAACAACATACATACATTATTCCAGTATATAAAGTAGGTACAAGGTTGGATCTGATTTTAAAATATGCAAATTCCATGTCAAGAAAATTGCATTACATCAATATATAATTTCATTAAAGGTTTATGGCACTTTGAAGTTATACGATAAAAACAAATCTCAATAACGGCAACCGCTCACCAAATGATGAAAACGTGGAAAAAGTTAAAGAGATCGTGCTTGCTAATAATAGAATCATTATCAGAGAGGTTGCTGAAGAAATAGGAAAATTTTTACGAATGTAATGTACGCTTGAATATGAAGCGAGCGGCAGCAAAATTTGTTCAGAGACTGCTTGTTGAACAAATGGTTACTGATGTCACTGATGATCCAGACTTGCTCAAACGCGTTATAACTGATGACGAAACGTGGGTATATGGCTATGACGTGAAACGAACAATCGTCGTCTCTATGGTAGTTTTCTGAAGAACCAAGCCTGGAAAAAAAAACACGTTAAGCTTGGTCAAAAGTGAAGGTGCTTCTAACCGTCTACTTCGACTACAATTGAATAGTTTAACACGAATTGTTACCGCCCGATCGTACAGTTAACCAGGAGTACTATCTGCAAGTTTTGTGCAATTTGTTTGAGTCAATCAGAAGAAAATGACCTGAACTCTGGAGAGGCAGCGCGTGGATTTTACACCACGACAACGTTCCGGCACATACCGCTTTGCTTATCCAATAATTCTTGGTGAAACACAACAACGTTGTAATGCCGCAACCACCCTGTCATCCAGACATGGCCCCTACTACTTTTTCCGGTTTCCCAAACTCAAAATAATACTCAAAGGACAACGTTATTCAACAATAGTTGAGATAAAGGCAAAATCGCAAATCTTGCTCAAAACGATTCTACCAGTAGTTCACAAACATCACAGGAGGGACTTCTTTGAAGAAGATGAGATAAAAATTGAAGATTAATTAAACACCTTTTGAGAAAATTAACAACTCACGTTAATTTTTGATTAAGGCGTATTAGCATGTTTTTCTTTAATTTGACTTCATATAACTATTATAAAACTTCTATAAAAAAATGAAATGGAACCCTATATCCTTTCAGGACAATGTATTCACTACCAACTGTCCTGGTTCAAGTTTGTTGCTAAAATATTTTTAATTTACTCGTGATTTATGCATTCAAAGTACCAGCGGTTTATGTTGACATTAAATAAATTTATATCCAATATTTGCATAATTTTCCAATATATTAGTTTTATGTGATCTACATATAAAAGCAAAAAGTACTACAGGCCCACCTACGAACATATATAAGCTCACAACTACTGTTTAACGCCGTAACTCTTGTAACATCCAATTACACATACATTACAACACAATTGATAGTAAAATTGACAACGAAATCAATAAGGTATTCCGAGAATAATAATAAACGTTACGTCGCCAATAAAATTTGTGTGCTCAGTATTTGACACCGCAGAATATAAACGTCGGGGAGGAGCTTTTTATTCGAGAGAAGGTCATACGACAAAATATTTGTGAAAGAAAAAATTAGAACCACTGTAAGCTCTATGAATGTGGAAGCAAGTCCCTGAACATGACTTACAAAAATTCGAATCTCAATATAAATGGATTTGTCGGTGATAACATCGAGAAATTGTAACGAAGGCGAGTCAGGAGACTTCTCGATTGATACAGTCGATAGTGTCCTTCGATTTTGACAGGTTACTGATGAGGATTTCCTCTTTCGACCAAATTATAAATTCTGGAATTTGTTTTAGTCGTTGACACTTGATGTACAATACAAATAGGGTCGTCATTTTTTGGAATGCAGTTTTGGGATGCGTTCCTTTGTTATGTAAATATAAATAAAGGGTATTGTACGTCAACATATTTTGGAACTATACTTTTTTATGATCAAATGATATTATTTAAAACTCTGTTATTTCTTAAGGCTTTCGTTTTTTCGTTGGTAATATTACAATTAGGATATTTATTTTAGGGTTTCTGTTAAAAAAATAAAAGTCTACATACACTGCAAAAAATGTAAACCTTGAAAAACGTAAAATTACGGCACGAATCATTGGCAATTCTGTTACCTATGATTCGTGCCTGAATATTACTGAGCTTCTATAAATTTACAAAAAAATTGTAAATTTACATCGTAATTTTAAATAGATTTTAATAAGTACTAATTTAATTTTACCTTGTAAAACTGTAATTTTACTTTGTAAAATATTAATGTTATCATGTAAAATTGTAATTCTACAACTTAAAATTGTAATTTTAATATGTAAAATTTTTGTTTTACACACTATTTTTACAATGGTGTTGTGAAACTATTTTGTGTTTTTTAGGTTCACACAGTAAAATTGTATTATTTAGGCCCACTTTAAGTCTCGGTTAAAGCTGGATTAACTCATCAGGCTAATTAGACTTTACATATACTGATTTATTTTATAAATCACAGTCTAATCGCTTGATTAGTTAATCAAACCTTAACCGAGACTCAAAGTACCGGGCCTTAGAGATATTTTTACACCTACATGTAGAAATGCAGTGTATTTTCACTAAATAATGCATATGGTGTAAGTTGAAAATTTTACGTAGATATAATTTAGAATAATGTAACATTTAAGTTTCATACTACAAAATTATAATACATACCTTTTTTTTTCTTTTTCGTAAAGGTGTCAAACTAACTTAAATCAATTCCCATCAATGTAATTTTGTGCAGAAAAATTCAAAAGTGAGCTGTGCGCTGGCTAAACTTTTGTTATTAATTAACAGTTAATAAGTTTTAATACACACATTTCACATAAAATGTCACTAACAGCAATGCTATTGTACATAAATATTAAATAATAAAGTACTTATTGTTAACTTCAAATTTAAACTTCGTTAATAGGTATAAATTTATTAAATTCCAGTAGGATATGCTATTTAACTCCGTAGCGCTGGATTTAAGTAAAGTAAAGTAAAGTTTAAGTAAAGTAGTTCTGAAAGTTTTTGTTAAAATAATGTTTATTGTGAACAACTTTGACTATCTGTTATCCGAAATTAAATTTAATCAAAAAGCAAAAAATATAATGTAATGTAACCTCCAAGTTAGCCGAGCTAACCCAAACATATTAGAATTGGACCTCTTAAAAAAGTTATTAAGTTAGTTTAAATATTAAGAATAAGTATATCATTAAGAATGGGCAATCTCTAAACAGGAGTTACTACACACCAAAATGTGTTCTGATTTACTGAAGTAACAGAGAGTAATACCCTGTACAGATAGCGGCAAATTCAGCATCAAATTCGTAATTCTCGTGCCAAAAAACATAAAATCACCAATTTTCGAGTTGATTCTGCTGAAAATTTCAAAATTATTGAGGAATTTGAAATTAAAATTCCAACTTTGTTGTTGGTCCAGTTTAGAGATTGCCCATTCTCTACCCTGTATATGAGTATCAAATCAATGGTTAAGAATTCTTAATATTGTTAAATTTTAACTATAATAGCCACTTTTTGGTACACATTATCAAGTCAATAAAATCGTTAATTGTTAACAATTAAGACATTGCTTTTTTAATTAAGAGTTGCCTACAGTAATCCATATATTTTCGAGGAAAAGAACTTTTTTCGTATAAAATAAACACGAATAAAACACAGTTTCATAACTTCTAGTCTAAACTACAAAACAAACTATTTATTTTTTTGTAAAGGTATTACACTATAATCCTACAATTATGTACTAATGTTTAAGAGTAAATTTTGTAATTAGGAAAGTTCTTTAATAATTTCATTATATAAGGCATGTGTATTTGCGTAGATTATTATTATTTTAGATAGCTTCTGATTCCATCCTTGTATGTGGAATTATTTCTTTACCATATTCAGCATCCAGCTTATTATCAGTTATTATCAAAGAACTATTTCATACTATATGAATTGATTAGAATTAGCTTAATACCCTTAAAATGAAGAAAAAACTAATAATGAAATAGATGTGAGTAAAATATTGTGGAAGTAATTCAATTTTGGTCGAGGCAGAGTGGTTATTTCTCATCATATTATTAATATTTATACCTAATAATAATGTTATGACAAAGTAAACTACTTCCACACATATTTATTAAAATTATAAATTAGTTTAAATATCTTACCTTTATCTTTTTTAAGAAAGATCACTAATTATAAGTATAACGCACAATATACGCACAGCTCACTACTACAACTACACAGCGTGGTCTGTCTGACCAATTGCATCATTGCTAGTCTAGACGCGCTGTTGTTTCTACATTAAATCTTCTGTAAATATACTTACCCTTTAATGTAAAATCACATAACCAAATGAAATATACATTTTTATTGTAAAATTTTTTAACTGTGGAAATAGCACGGTGTAAATTTACCGAAGTTGAGATTATAAAGTAAAAACACATAACTTTCTTAGTAAAATATAAATATTTTTATTAATACGAAGAATATTTAATTTTACTTTACTTATTATGTAATACTGTAGTGTAAATTCACAAATGTATTGGATTTTTACCCCAATTTTTAAGAGTGTACGTAACAAAAAATTAAATGCGGTACCAATTTTTTAATTTCAAAAAATCTTCCTGGGACATAAAAAATTATATTCTATATAAATGATGTCGAACCACCTGAGTACACTAACATTATTAATACAGAGGGGTTCCATTGAAATTTCATAATGTTCGACAGGCCTATGACAAATCAATTAAATATTTCTATACAGAGCGGTGTGTTTATTTTGTAGCGTTCTCTGTGCTACTGGGTCTAGGAAGGAAAAACTGCGATCGCGTACAATGGGCCAGCAACTAATGTTTGTTTACTCACAGAAGATAAACAAGGTGGTAGGTTTAGGTAACCTTTATTTTCGGGTATTGGCAAATATTTTTTTGTGTAAAAGTATGCTAAAAATGGGATCACTGAACTGAAAAGGAAATCAAAGGAAAGTATGTATTTTTAAATTTCCCTAAGATTTATGTCGTTTGTTAAAATAATATTTTAAGTTTCTTCTTAACTAAAAAGTTTTTATTGACGTTCGTTGCATTTATTTATTTTATTGTTTATTTCCATTTTCACCAAAAAAATATTTAATAATCGCCATTAAAATGTTAGTAAGGAAATGATCAGTCTGACTCTAATTAATAGTGACAAGTATACATATAGCTTCAAGATCATTAAGATAAGATAAATACCTCGAGAAAAAAAAATTCCAATTTTTTTTTTATCAAAGACAGGAAAATTTTTTCACACTAATTCATTACAGAGGTTAATTAGCTTGCTTATTCAGCTTCAATTTGATTTTTGAAAGGTCTTCGTGTGACCATTGGTCGCCGAAATATCGATGGTTGAATGAAAAATAACACTTTTGTCTTTAATCATCGATTTCTCTGCAAGAAATTATTGTACCTGCCAAGAATTTTTTCATCATTGGCATCAATTTGAAGTACATCAATTTGGAATTTTAAAAAAATGACTTTTTATAGTTTTTTAGAAAATTTACCGCTAATTTTCAAATATTTATAATATTTAGAGAAATTTTTACAACTCAATTTACCGACACAACCCTGTAAATTGACAAGTTAATGAATCAAACCGTTTTTCTGTTCCAAGTGATTAAAATTTTGTAAAGAATTAAAGAAACACGTTTATTGGTCCTAAACATATACAGGGTGTTCCATCTAAGAGGGATTCTTCTGTAACACTGCAACTGTAAAATTTATAAATAAATTGTTTTAAAAGTTGCCTGGAATCATGTGGCCCATGTACAGAAAAAATGTTTAGCTTTACAGGGTGTTACATTTCGCATTGGCGCTATATAACTTTGTTATTTTAAATGGAACACCCTGTATATTATTGCGTTTTTGCATTGCTGAGTTAATATTAGGTAGAGTTTATTAAATGTAAGTACATGGCGTTTAAAACTTACCGTTTTCGAGATAATCAGTTGTTTTTGAAAAAAAAAAACAATTAATAGCATCTAAATCATAAGAGTTAAAAACCTGCAGTTTTCACAGTTCATTTTGGCATAAATTACTTTATCTTTTCATCTGTGAGCAAAACGTGTACGTTATTCAGACTTGGAAATATTGAGACTTGCATTTAATAAAATTACGAGTTGAAAAAAATTATTTTTCAAATGTAATGACCCATATTAATTTTCATGGGTGAATGCAAAATTGAATGCCCTTTCGAATGATATAAGGTTGTTCATACTTATCTTTAACAGTTTTCCAGAAAAATCAGGTTCTTTTCTAAAGTCCGAAAATGTAGCTATGTAACAGCATCAAGAAGGCCTTGCAATCCACTTTTCTCACATTTTATCAGGCCTGGAACTGATAGTATCAATATTTACTGGCATGTTTAAAATGTGAATTGACAAACAAAAGTAAACCACTAACAACAACTAAAACAAAACTATTTCTAAGTTTTCCAGAAAAATCAGGTTGTTTTCTAAAATCCAAAAATGTAACTATGTAACAGCATCAAGAAGGCCTTGTAATTGTATTAGTACAACGTCGATACATAGGATTTTACAAAAGCACAGCACAACAGCACAGCACATACTTATCGCATCCAATTAGACCAAGAGTTACTAAAAGCAGACTTTCAGCGGAGAATGGAGTTTTGTCAGTGGACACTTGAGATCTTAAATCAAGATGATTTTTTTTAAACGGGTCATCAGCGGTCTAAATATTCTTCTTCTTGTTATGTACCGAGTTTCAGTCTGTTTAGTTTTGCATTTTGTTTTAGTTGTTGTTAGTGGTTTACTCTTGTTTGTCAAACCACTTTTTAAACATGTCAGTAAATATTGACTCTGTCAGTCCCAGGCCTGATAAAATGTGAGAGAAAAGTGGTTTTGCAAGGCCATCTTGAAGCTGTTAAATAGCCACTTTTTCGGACTTTGGAAAAGAACCTGATTTTTCTGGAAAACGGTTAGAGATAAGTATGGACAAGCTATATCAGTCGAAAGGGCATTCAATTTTGCATTCACCCATGGCAATTAATATGGGTAATTGATTTGAAAAAAAAAAGTTATTCAACTCGTAAGATTATTAAATGTAGGTTTCAGTATTTGAGATAACGTTTTAACATTTATTAAAACCATTCTTTTATAAATTTTACAGTTGCAGTGTTACAGAAGAATCCCTATTAAGTGGAACACCCTGTATATGTAGATCCTTAAAAGGTACATAAGTGTTTCCTTATTTTATAGGAAGAAAAATGAATACTTAATTGTGCCAGGTTGTGGCCATACCCAAAAGAAAAAAAGCTCCTCATTTAGTAAGTTTCACTAAGTAATGAAATACAACCATTAATCAAACTGATGCTTTTTAACTACCACATTACGTATCCTAGCAACTTAACAAGGCTCCCCGTTCCTAAGTCGTGAACGCCGCACAATTCAGGGACGCTCATTAATTGTCACTTTTGAGCGATGGCCCACTGGACATTTGTCCAGTTCCGCCAAATTACCTGTTGACTGACAGGCAGCGTGAAAGAATTCGGTCCGACACTATTCAAATTCTACCACAACTTCGTTACCTTTACAGACATCTTCATTTACATCTGTCCCATTAAAATGTGGTTATTACTTGTTATATTTTTTTGTGGGCATAATTAATATCCAATTATGCTGTTATTCGAAAAATACGTTACTTTTTATAGTAACTACGTCCCTTGTTAATTTGTTAAAGATGGTGTTGTGAGAGGTAACATTAGATTTTTAATTTCAATTTACATGTGTAAAATTCCACAAACTGTATTAGAACTACAGAATACCAATATTTAATAAGTGAAATTAAGTAACTAAAATAAATATAAAATAAAAGTAGTATTCAAGAAAATTTTGAAGATTTGTAAGCTTTTATAATCCGATTTAAGAAATTGTACTAGTTTAACTCATAATCAACCAATTCATATATTTAAAACAGATTATGATTTTAGTCACTTTCAAATTTGGAATTTGGAAGAACATCCAAATAGTGCTTACTTTTATTAATATTATTATTGATTCAATATGGAAATGGAAATAAAGCAATAATAGTTATTTACTGTATAAGTGTTTAAAGTAGCATTTTATCAACTCAATAATGTTTAATATTCTTAAGTGGATAAAAGGCAATTAAAACACGAATGCAACACAACGATTTATCCATAATTACATCACAATAATATTTGTGGAGTCAGATTATTGGAATTTAATAAAAAATATTCGCACGACTTGATATTTTTTGCTAATACTCAATGAAACGTTGTAGGTTTTGTTATACTATGGTACGTTCCTTATTATCAATTATTTAATAAATAGTTCTATCAGAATTGGGTAAAAATACAAGAAGGTAATTGTGTTCCTGTGGCTGTTTTTGAAGAAGCTGTTCGCCGAATTTAACGAATGGAGGGAAAAGCGGAGAGTAATGATAATAAATGAAGAAATCATGCTAGGTATTTTTTAAATTTGAAGAAAAAAATATGCAATTTCATCTATGTGGTCGCAGTATTCGATGTTGAAGGATACTATAAAGGTATACAAAAATATAGATGTTGGAAAATATAAAAAGCTCAATGCTTGAAGAGTGAATCAAGAGGATATTAGCAAAAAAGCTGCAGTATTGGCAGGAGCACATATTGAAGAATTTTTAACTGGGGCTTCTTATCAAGAATATTTAATGATTAAAGTCTCTTCACCTTTTACATGTTGTTAGGTATACCGGGTGATTCAGTTTGGTATTCGCGGCCCTGTATATCTTTTATTTTAACAAATAGCTATATCAAACCCTATATATTTTTAAATCGCCGCTCAAACTCTATCAAATGATATTATTAGAGCGTCTCCATGGTAACGTAACTATGCCAAAATTACTAAAGTCAACTGTTTTTGTTCAAATGGCACACTATATATTTTTCATCAATTCTGCAAGATATTTTTTTTTCTGCGTTTAGCTATGTAAGGAAGTCTATAGTTTCAATAGAAATATTGCTAGAAAAACTACAAAAATCAAATTTTAGATCAAGTAGAAAAAGATTGTCATTATTGAATGCCACTAGTGTACATTGAATGTACAAAGACAATTGACTAGTTGCATTTTTTTTAGCATCTGTCGTATAATTACTTAAACCTTTCAAATTTCAAAGTATTCTTTATTTACTTAACATTTATTCAGTGGTTTTCGTCTTGGTCAACTCCATATTTCTAACATCACTTTCTTTCGACCTTGTTGTCTTTAATTCCGACTTTTTATTCTTTCGCTGCTTCTATCTCTAATTCTACTTTCCTGCAGATTATCCTAATTTAGTTCCGTTTAATGTGTAATATAATTAATTATAGTGAACTATTAAGTTCTCGTCAGATACTGAAAAAATTAGAGGGCATAATTAACATAATTTCTAGATAACGTCTGCGACACCCCTGTGTATGTGAGGAGATGGTCAATATCCTCCCAAGCTATAACTCCTAAAGATGAACCTCCAAAAGTTTATAGTTCTAGTCCGAGTTCTATTGGTAATGTGCCACAAAATTAATTTCAATAGAATGTTGCATCCAAAAAATTCTGGATTTTAAAGCACAGTCTACCTTGGAACGCTGCCAAATCAAGTTTTTTAATATAACCTGCTACAGCGTATCCTGCCAATTTCTTCTGTGACCTACCATCAGTACACTATTTTGTGCTGACCAGCTCAATTGCTCAGTTAAGTTATACCTATTACAAGTTTACTTAAGTCACCTAGTTGCGGAAAGCGACAACAGATAAATTGCAGTTCTTGTTCCCTCTATCTCTACAAACCTCTTTGAGAAAGAATAATAAATCTCTTGGCAGGATCACTAAGATTATCAGATCTTTCTCCAACGGAATATTTGTGAGTTATACCCCCTCACAAACCTTATGGAAATGGATCCCCGGTTTTGGGAATGAACTCTTCAGAGCATCCTGATCAAAAGTTCTCATGGGCCCAAACCCAGAAACCGCGCCCAACCTCCCAAAATTACTCTCAAAGGTCAGGGGATACATTCGGCTCATTATACCACACCACCAAAAAAATTATCAGACCTATAACATACATGCAATATATGGTTTCCGGTGTATTTTTGAGCGCAGGACACGAATATGTCATCATTTATGCTCTAGCACGTATCAGTCTTCAGCAAATCGCTGAAGAAGCTTCAGAAAACTGAAGAACGAATACCATGTTTCTTCAGAGTTATACTGAAAACGGAAGAATTTTACATCAACTCTAAATACGGATTCATACAAAAATGTTACCCATTTTTTGCGTTATCCAGGACCAACGGCATATATTTAACAACACTGTTATTCTGTACAGAATTTTTCGTCATTGACAAATGCAAGGTAGGAATGAAAAACAATACCGGTCCCAAAATTGTGGGCAGAGAATGCGAACCTCTTATAATCCAAACATTTACAGTACAGGGATACTTGGGTTACTGATTGCGAATCCCATTTGGGATGTCAAAAATTGTAGGTTCAATGTAACAGTCAGAGAGTATGACACATTTCTAATCCGAACAGTATTTCAATTATCTTAAGTCTTCAACCTGAAGAAGTTTCAGAAAACTGAAGACAGAATATTGTGGACTGATTCACATGCGATATTTGGTTTCTGGTCTATTTTTGTACGCTGAGCTAGATTCTGAGGTCAAATGTGCTTTAATTACACAGGTCAACAAGGAAAAAATTCCAGAGATCAGACAATACGTTTCCGAAGGCATTTGGCGCGCTGAATCCGAATCTGGCCTCAGAATTGATCCATCACCCTAGGTTTCCGAGATATTCTAACCTAAAAGTGCAAAAAACACGTATTTTTGCTATTTTCAAGGTTATGTAACTTGGCGAAAAAAATTTTTTTTCTCAAAACTGAAAATATCATTGGAAACTACTATCTTTCCCCTTCAAAACGCATTTTTTTATTTGTAAAAAGCTTTATTTTTCGCGGAGATATCGTCGATTAAAGATGATCAGTATAGCTACCTTATTAAACCATGGCTCGACCTATAACACAATTAATGGGTATTAAGGGTTATTGGGTAATAGGGCTTGAAGTTAACCTTCCTGACGATTAGGGCTCACAGCGCTTAGTGTTGTGGGGTTATAGGGCTTGGGATTAACCTTCCAGACATATAGGGCTTGGGGTTAACCTTCCTGACGATTAGGGCTCGCAGCGCTTAGTGTTATTGGGTTATAGGGCTTGAAGTTAACCTTCCTGACGATGAGGGCTCGCTCCGCTTAGTGTTGTGGGGTTATAGGGCTTGGGGTTAACGTTCCTAACAATTAGGGCTAGCAGCGCTCAGTGTTATGGGGTTAGCCATGATGTAATAATATAGCCATACTGGTCATCTTAAATTGACGATATCTCCGCGAAAAATAGAGCTTTTTCCAAATAAAAAAATGCGTTTTGAAGGGGAAAGATAGTCGTTTCCAATGATGTTTTCAGTTTTGAGAAAAAAATTTTTTTCGCCAAGTTACATAACCTTGAATATAGCAAAAGTACGTGTTTTTTACACTTTTAGGTTAGAATATCTCGGAAACCTAGGGTGATGGATCAATTCTGAGGCCAGATTCGGATTCAGCGCGTCAAATGCCTCCGGAAGCATAGTGTCTGATTTCTGGATTTTTTTTTTGAAATTTTGTCGGCCTGTGTTACCTTAAGTCTTCAACTAATAACTGAAGAAGCTTCAAAAACTAAAGAAAGAACATTGTGTTCTGTAATTCACATGCGATATGTACACATCACTGAAGAACCATGGTGTTCTTTCTTCAGTTTACTGAAGCTTCTTCAGCGATTAGTTGAAGGCTTAAGGTAATTGAAGCACATTTGACCTCAGAATCATGCTCAGCGTGCAAAAATACACCGGAAACCACATATCGCATATAAATCACAGGCCACAATGTTCTTTCTTCAGTTTTTTACGCTTCTTCAGCGATTTGCTGAAGACTGATACGTGCTAGAGCAAAAATGATATCGTATTCGTGTCCAGCGCTCAAAAATACACCGAAAACCATATATTGCATGTGTGGGTTTGATACTTTCTTTGGTGGTGTGGTATAATGAGCCGAATGCATCCCCTGACCTTTGGGGGTGATTTCCAGGTTTTGTGCCCATGAGAACTTTAGATCAGGATGCTCTGAAGAGTTAATTCCCAAATATTTGAGAGAGATCCATCGGGGATCCATTTCCATAAGGTTTATGCGGGGTCCTTTATCATTTCTCACTATAACCTTGGCATCACTTCGTCTCAGTATGGGTTGAAAATATTGAAATAGCTCAACATGATACTACTTTTTATCAAATTATTGAATGAGTAGCAAACTTTGGCGGACTAATACTTTTGAAATTGTATTCAATCACTGCAAATATATACGCTGTAAACTGTTGAAATAAAATCACAAATAATGAATGTTCAGTGATCTATTATAGTCCTTCAATAAAATTTATCTGTTATACTATTTAATAAGAATACAAACCGGCGTGTAAACACTATTTCATCTGAGCCATTCCCTTCTGAAGCTGGTACTCTCTTGAGATATACATTTGATACCATCGTTCTCCGTTACAGCAGATTCCGACATTATTACGTCAAAATAATGTTTAATGTAAATCCAATGTTAACATTCACACTATCGGCACCGAAGAGGCAACGTCACGATCGAACAGATATAAATCTTTTAGCACTATATGGACCCGTCACAGCACGGACTCGCCAGTCACGTCAAAACAACATTTAATGCAGCGAGGTTTTAGATAAAATGTGGGTAACAAAGATACCTACATGAAATATAGGTAACTATGACATCTGTGGAGAAAAATAAACAAATTGGAGAACAGGATAAAATACGAGTAATAATTCATTTCATTGTGTTTTTTATATGAGTTACATTTAATTTAACAGCAAATTATGACAAATGAATTATATACAGAATGTCGAATGTTTTATTAATTACTATAAAATAAAATTGTTTATTACTTTTGTAGACTTTCAATATATTATTTACAGTGTCGAAAATTATGAAAAATTGTTTCTTCGCAGATCGACGATGGTCTGTTTTAATAGGCTCGGCTGCGCCTCGTGTATTAAATACCGGCCGCTGCATTAAGTCTTGTGCTGTCCTGCCTACCTTGTTAAACAAATAACTAATTTTTAGTTTCATTGTGTTGGAAACACCCAATCAAATAAAAAGAGCAATTAAAAATTTCCCCCAATAATTACAGACAATATTTTAAGACTGTGCTTGTCTTTGATGTAAAGGTGGCAGCAAAAACAGTAAAATCTACCATCGTTTGTAAACAGGTGCAATAGTTGTAAGCTGGGTTAAGCATTTAGTCTAAATACGGGTATATAATTTAATCATTACAAACCGGTAAAATATTGAAAAAAAGAAAAACGTTAGCTGATTTATTGTACAATTTATTACTAATTATATTTAAGCATGTGTTAAATAATTATATTATTTTATCTAACACAAAATCATTTAAAACATTTTGTAATTGATTTTTCACCTGTCAGATGTTTTTACGCTGTATATTTAAAATATGCGTATTCTAGCTTGAAAATTTGATAAATTGTTCCAATATTGTTTAACTTTTTGGAAAGGATACAGGAATTGATTTAAATAGCTGCAGTATTTATTAATAATTATAAATGGTATCCTAAAATGTAAGCACAGGAAGTTTCTCAGTTTCAGATCTAACAAATCGCAATAAAGTATTTTTATGTCTATTGAATCCTTGAAAGTTAAGTTAAATTTATATAACTTCACATTTCAAGTACTACTTCATCAAATTATTTTACAAAATCTGTTAAGATGGGTAAATAAATTCACATAATTTTTTTAAATAGTGTGGTTCAGTGAAAATATCATTCTTGTAATTTTATACCAAATATGTTTTATTCAGTAAAATAGTTAAATTGTTTTAAAGACACATTTTTTCATCAAACGTGGTATTTCCACATCTTGTTTACATTTTCAGAATCATCCGTTTTGATAATTTTAAATACAAAAATGTCTTTTTAAAAACTTGTCAGTTTATTTACTTATTTTTTAAAATTTAATTCGAACAACG
Organism: Anoplophora glabripennis; assembly: GCF_000390285.2. Classification (NCBI taxonomy): domain Eukaryota; kingdom Metazoa; phylum Arthropoda; class Insecta; order Coleoptera; family Cerambycidae; genus Anoplophora; species Anoplophora glabripennis. Next base: position 554,364 of record NW_019416241.1, read on the forward strand.
ATCTAATTTTTGGTATGATATCCATATCAATCAAGAGCATTTTTTCTTTGTATGTTTGTTTCTAAGTTTTCTTCCATTATTTCAGTTAATTAATTTCGTTCATTGTCCTGAAAATGTGCCGGTGGAGAACATTCAGCAATAGAAAAAAAGGTACTATAATTCAAGGTTGTGGAAATAAATATTTGTCAGCACCTGTTGACTATCTTCTAAAATTCTAAGATTCAATTAAAACTAACTCTAAAAAATTTAATCTTTCGCATACATAATTTTTATGATAATGCTGTACTCATTTAATGTTAACTTTTATATAATTGCTGATATAATTTGGATTTAGTAGGCAATGTGAAACATGTAGGCATGTTTAATTCTTCATAATACTGAATTTACAAACATTAAGTGATTTTAAATTAGGTATTAAATAAATATTCATGAAAGCTAATTACAGAATAATACAAAATTAGATGTGGTGTGATGGCCTGATGGGATGGTATAAATAGAACATCCTATGTTTACGAACATCAAAATACTATACAGGTTATAACATTTTTTGAACTGAATGCAATAATAACTAACTAATTACTAACACAAGCAGCAACTTATAGCTAAACCTATCCCTGACCATAGATACATTTAGGGTATAATGATTAGAAAGTATTTTCTTCATCAATAGAAATAAAAATACTATATTTTCCTAAAACAATTCCTATGGCCTCTAATGCGTTTGATCAATTCACAGCCACACACAAAAAAAAAGTTGGGTATACTTTTTATGCGACATATATTTTTCGTAGTTGGCCCATCACGTCACAATTTTTTCCTAACCTCAAAAAACTTGTGAAAAATAGTGAAAATTGATGAAAATTTACTGGGAAAATTTGGAAAAAATTTTATTTCCACATCAAATAGTATATTTTTATGTAAAAGACTCTGCTGAATTCAAATCCACTGTCAGAATTGAGCTAGAACGTGTGGTTTTTTTCTAACCTCAAAAAACCGAGCAGGAATCGCTATTTTCAAATTCTGAGCGGATTTTAACCAGATTTTGTATAAAGGGGTTTTTTGGGTCGCTGATCATGAATATGAATTCACATTGTAAAAATTCAAGATGGCTGATCCAATATGGCGGGTGTACTTTTTTGAAACCCACCGATTTCAGTAAAATTTGGTATCATAAGGATTGCTGGTTGATCTCACCTTCATTAATCACACATCTGGAGCCAGATTTTCATAAATCAAGGTAAAAGATTCCACTCCGTCTAAAAATGTGGCTTCGCTTAAAAAAATGACTTAAGGACTCTACACATGTAATGATGTGTAGTGTGATGTGCTTGTTTACAATATAATAAAAAATATACAATTTTTATTATATTAACATTTATAGGTACTGTTATACCTGCTGCTTAAAGGTCAATTGGTCTTGTGTTTGCATCCAGGGCACCTCCACCTGGTAACGGTGGGCAATGGAGTTGTCTCACTATCTTTATTTGTCTTTCCTTGTCCCATGGAAACAAGCACATCACACTACACATCACCACATGTGTAGAGTCCTTAAGTCATTTTTTTAAGCGAAGTCACATTTTTAGACGGAGTGGGATCTTTTACCTTGACTTATGAAAATCTGGCTCCAGATGTGTGATTAATGAAGGTGAGATCAACCAGCAATCCTTATGATACCAAATTTTACTGTTAAGTTAAAACTATTTGACTGGTTTGCAGGCCTTCATTGCAGTTGCCAATCGTTGAACAGTTTCCGGACTGATTGCCATGTTGTCAGTTTAGATTCCTTGATATTCCTGAAAGCTTTCTAGAAAAAAGCTGTACAATCAGTAACTCTAAAGCGAAAATGTCGGTCCAGATATGTTGACGATATATTCATTGATATAATAGCAATATAAAAGGGTTCCTGTATTCCATATCAATGAAATTGAAAAGGAACAAAATGGTATCCTGCCTTCCTAAGATGCCCTTGTTAAGAGAAAACCAGACGGTACTCTAGGGTGCACATCGAGCACATGCTGTATGTGAGTCTAAGATCTTCTCTTGGAACAAATGGCTGCAATAGTGAACCAACCTTTAGAAAAATACCTATGGAAAATACTGACAAGATTTGCCGCACCTTAGGGAGACAAATAATACCATTTATTCAACGAAGATAGTGATACTTCCCAAGACGAGCTGCAGGAGCGATCTATTTCAAGAATCTGGTATATGCAGTATCCTTGGTACATATGAAAAATATTTGTATTGGACAAAATAAAAGTCATGCATGGGGTTAAAAAAACACAAGTGTCACATGAACAATAACAACCTAGAAAAATCAGCAGTGGGGCACGGGAAAGATACAAGGTGCGCGATAAACTTCCAGATACTGATACCAGAATTCTGGCTAGAGAGGGATGAAGTTGGTCAAGACTATAGAAATCCAGAAGAATCGAAATAATTTCAGTCGGGACAAGGGGTTAAAATTACCTGGAATTTGGAACTAACCAAAGTTTGCAAGTTTTATTTTAACGACGTTCGTTGCTGACAGTGTATGCTAGTATTTTAGACCAGCGACGAACGCCAACAGAATCTCTTAGAAACTGTAGCTTAAGAAGAAGAGATTTTGGTGAAACGAGCAAGTCTATGTTGGTGGACTTTTCTAATATAACACAAACATAATAAACACACACATATTTTAGATATCCTAACTTATCTGTTGTTGAGACAAATCAGAAACAGAATTAAACATTGAAACTGATATACCCTGACATTAAACTCATTCATAGAAATTAATATCCTCAAACCAAAATTATATTTCCAACAACGTCAGTTTCCGTTAATGGGAAATAAAACTTAAGAACTCGTAAATTAGATTAATTAAATGTCTACCATTATTTTCAAATAATAATCAATACAATACCTAGAAGTGGCTAACGGTACGTATGCCTTACTGATTTTGACCGAGTGTCTTATGGTTGCATTAAAAAACTTATTGTGAATGATAGTGACGTAGCTAAACATTAATAAAAATGACAGAGCAGTTTGTAACTCCTGTCCGGTAAGTTCACGTTGGTGATGATTTATTTTCATTAGGAATATTCTGTACAATTGATTAGTTGGCGTACCGGTTTTGCTGAGGATATTATAGAAATCCATAGGTACCTCATTGATATGAATTTTGTAATATCTACGGAAAATATTTTTGGTAAAAATTGGGTACTGATATTTAAGATGTATCCAGTCGACGACAGAGTTAAAGTATATAACCAGGTTAAAAAAATTATTTCCATTTTTACTATGTTCGAAATTAAGTAAATATGCAAATGTGAATTAGGTATGTTGCCTTATGATATGTAAAAAATATAGTCAAAAATACGTCACAATTTAAGTCAGGTAGTAGTGATATTGTTGCCTTTTAAATTTCAAGAATGGACGATCCTGGTACTGCCATATGACAACTTTTTATTGGCATACTTACTCCGGACGTTTTGACGTACCAGCGCTGTTTGTGTTGTTTACAGACTTGAAAAATTCATCTGCCAGAAAATGGAATTAAGTGGTAAATATTTCTGTGCGATTATTTTTTGCAACTTACGACTTTTTTTTCGACGAACTTAATTCGACTTTTGGCGTTGAAACAAAACTCAAAAACTCCTGTATATCGATGACTGGGTTCGGTCACTAATGAATTTCGTGAAGGTCGTCCAAATTCGGTTGTTGTTCCAGAAAACATTGACGTGAACTTATATTGCAAGACCGTCATGTGGCTTATCATGCGATTTATACATCCTTGGAACCAGTATACATTCAATATGGCATGAACATTTGTCGGCCAAAATAATTTGTCCGCTTTGGATCCCACATAAACGCACAAAAAAAGGCTCGTGTCGATTAGTCGAAATAGCCCCAATTGTCACCCAATGTTTTTCTTCTCCTGCACGTTAAAAATAAATTACGAAGTCGATGTTTGTCGATGCCTGAAAAAGCGGTTGATGCGTTTAAAATGCATGTTTCTGCATTTTCTTCTTTTGAAATTCCAGTGGAACAATTTGCAAACATGCTTCTAATTTTTGCATTCCTATAGTCTATCAAAATCTATCAAAAAAAAATAGCTATGTTCTTCTTGATGTTGTATTGTGTCAACTATTCTTTGTATTAGTATCTTATTAGGTAGTATTTTTAACGTTCAGTAGTTAAAAATTGGAAAAGAAACCGCTAGTGCAAAACAGTTGAACTGTTATAAATAAAAAATATTAACATTTCTGTGTATCTACATTACTTAATAAAGAAAATGTTGTTTGAGATGATACAATTTTTAAAATTATTGCTTCAAATTAAAGTGATTTGTTGTTAGTACACCTACTGAGTGATTCTGTGTTTCTTAAAAAAAAACCTATTTAGACAAATGTGTTTCTTGTAACTCTGTTAATTTTTAGTTATGCAAAATGTTTACACCTTTTAAGTTATTAATTTTTAATTAGATACGCAGGTGTTAATATTAGCTTATTTTCATTTAAATTATACGTGTTTTAAAAATATGTTTCGATATTCAGCTGCAGGTATTGATATTAGCCTCACTAGACCTTTACATTTCACATTTTATCGACTTAAAACTTTTCTATTTGCTTATCTAACTTGTAAATAAAAAAGCTTTTTGTAACAGGTATTTCAGCCATCCCAGTCTCAAAAGGAGATATTCATATCTTGATTGGCTTGAATTGTGCCTAGATACAGCATATTCAGGTATTTTATGAATCAACTAAGACTCAAATTTGACAAGTACGCCTCTGTTCCTTTTTTATTTGGTTTTGACAATGATTGAGGTGATACTTGTTTAAATGTTGTATTTAAAATAATAATTCACATTTTTCATTTAAAGACTACTTGTCACTAGCATTTCATTTCGCGTGATTACCCACATTGCCATTTATTTTTGATAAATTATTATTATCCACAAACATTCATTTAACTTATCGGGAAAATAGAATTCTGTTTAGAAAATTAAACTTAGAAGATATATTTAGGAACTTTTTACGCAGTTGCGGTTGCAGTTTCAGTCCTTCAAAAACATTGTAATGGGGAAATAAATTGTCTAGTTAAATCGCGTGAAATGTTTATATTAAATATTTGTGAAACTAAATTGTACAAGATATAAATTCTAAAATGCATACCAACTACTCTTTTTTTTTAATTCAGATTGACTACTTAGGTGATTGCAATGAAATAATAAATACAGGTAGACTTTCTACGTATAAATTCACCAAACAAGTTAAAATGTTGATTTTGATTTAGGAAACATAAAGTTGGAAACTTTATCTTTGATACTGGAAACTTTAGCTTTAGTACCTCCGTATATTTTGATTTTGTTATTAAATAGGTGGATATTTAGCAAGTATTTAATTTCTTCTTTAAAGATTTCTCATTGAGTAGAAAGTCTTTACATAATATTTTAAAAAAAGATACTGGTTGATCCTCTTAATACTACTGTTTACTTTAATAACTTTTCTTTCTTTTTGCAGAGGACAAAATACTTAAAACTTATACTGTTAACGAATAAAATATTTTCGACAATTCATTTTGATAAAAAATGTTTAATTTTAATTACCTGTTATTATTCAATATACGAGATAAGGAATCTGCATTTCAGCTTTAATTAACTTATGTATTAAAAGTAGCTTTATTAATTACCATTCACAAACATGTTGAGGAAGTTATAAGTTCTTACCTAGGTCTAGGTTACTGGTACTCTACTAATTGGATAAATAATTACCTACGTATGTATTTGCACTGCACTTTCGTTGTCTGGATCATTAAACTGTGCATATTAAATTGGCTTGGAAATAAATGTTTCTAGTAGGCTTAATCGTTATACTCATTGGCGCACATATGTGTTTGTTCATAAATTTAATTTGTTCTAAATTTGCAAGTATTTTGAATATTTAAAGTATAATAATTTTTTATAATGAAAGTTTTATTACCAGTGAAGACAACAGACTTTTTCTTGAGAAATGTTAAAGACTAACTATAGAAATTTATCGTCTGTTATATTAAACAAGAAATTTTAGAAAATTTTGAGTGGCAGTGTCTTCTGCAGTTCTTTTAGTGCGTTTGAAAATCAATTCGGTGAATTTTTACCTCTAATTAATTCAATAATCGGCCCAAATTTCACTAACTTACGTTCAATATCTTCAGTATTTAAGAAGGAAATGTAATTTCTATAAAACCACAAAGCTCTGATGAAAATAAGTGCTTTTAAGCATCCCAGAAAAATTGAAGGAAAATATTACATGCGTTCCTCTCTGTGTACTTAATGTTTCCACTTTAATGAAGTACACAGCAGATGTAACGTACATTTCTTCTTATTACATATTTAACAATTATCGAATTGCTACATTGTCAACTGTGATTATATCCTCAGCCAAATATCAAATGTATAACCTACTTAAATTACCAAAACAAAGCGAAGTTTTATACAGGGTGTTACTGAATGTTACATACCTGAAGGCTATAGTCTATAACCCAAATGGTGTCGATTTAACCAAACTTGCTTCAACGAAAAATGTCGCAAAAACAAGTCACAGGGTGTTAATGTTTCTTTTTTATTTCTTGTTTTCTCCGTAGCTCAGAACTCAGCTAACCGATTTGAGCAAAATTTGCTGTTGCTTAGTTTCTCTTCATGAAGTATGCAGTGATTATGTTCCTATTAGGTTAAATCATATAGGGCTTTCATTTTACTACAACCCTTTGTGAATATTGTTCTGTAATTTCTTTGTACGTTTAAATTTTTACACGCAACTATCAGAAATAGGTAGAGAATTTTATTCTACACAAAAAATGTATACTTATCAAAATTCGAAATTGTGCTTGGTTATAAAGATATTACAGAAAATATACACATACATATAATGCCATTCCCATTTTATTGTGTCATAGTTGCAGCAGACTAATAAAAACAATAAAGTTGATTAAACCAGATTTATAATTCAAGATTCACATCTATTTAAATGCACTTCTTCATAATTGAAGTGTGGAATTTTTACGTGCATAACCAGTAAATGATAAGAATGTACAATTATCATTAATTGGACGTGAGCAATGTGGTAAAAATTAGCACATCAGCATCTAGTTCAGTTGTAGAATGATAAAGTGTTGACTTATTGTAATATAAGAAGCTCGTTGCTACCTATGTAAATTTCTGTCTAAAAAAATATTACATTGGAAATATATATGCATATTGAAATTTCAACTATAGCCATTTGGATGCTAATCACAATGGCGCCAAAATCCTGTATCGAAGTCTTAAGTCGCATTCAGAGAAGATAAAAAGCATCTATTTTTTATTAATAGACAGATAATAGGCATATAAACGATTTATTATGAGACCAGCACGAACTGGGTGGCCGGAGGTCCGTAGCACATGTACTACAAGGCCAACAAGTGTAGATACAAATTTTGTATACACTTGTGAATTCTGTTAACGTGATAAGTTGTAAGTAGTTGTAGGTACAAGCAATATGCTTGTAACTTTTGATTTTTACATTGTTAAAACTTGTTTATTACAATCGGGAATTGTGAACAAGGTATACACTGTTAATAAAAAAACGTTTGAAATTAAGCTCTCATATAACAAACATAAACAAATTGTGGTTCAGATAAATTCAGTTTTTAGGAACTAATTCAAATATGAACCACTGGTTCTATGTAAAAAATTAAGACTGTCATTTCGAATGATGCCACTAAATCTTGAAATTTTACGATCGGTTTATATGTGTTTGCAGGGAAATAGAAACAATTTGGAACATTGTTCTAATTATGCCATCGATTACTGCACGACTTATAGAGGCATATGAGTTCGTTTTACTATTGTTCAAACGATAATAAAATTTTTACATTTAAATTGGTTTACAAATTGCCAATAGTTGAAAAAATTCTGGGGTTTGTTGCAACTTCATCGATTTAGACCTCTTAGCGTTTCGGAAGACACACAGTTCTCTTCATCAGAAGAAACTAGCATTTCCGATAGTAAAAGGATTACCTTCTCTTTATCCATACCTACCCATGGAATCATTCACCCAGATGTGATATTAACGAGAGTTGCCCCTGGTCAGTGGTAACCCATGTATCATGCTGGTTTGTGAAAGCCTTACCTGAAACAGAAATTGTTTCAGTACTTCTAATAATATTCATACTAGAGACAATTTAACTTTTTATCACTACCAATTTCTTTTCAAGAATCAGTAACACTGACAATTTCCTCAGAGTCCATTTCCAACCAAACAGCGAGTAACTAAAAACAACTAAACCACTGTTTTGTTCTAAGTCTTCATTTCAGATTGGTTGCTTCTAACATTTGGATGATGTATGTCCAAATTGTTCGATTGGTGGAGGGCAAGCACAACCTTGACCTTCATGGTCTCCAGACTTAAACCGTCTTGATTTCTGTCTGTAGGGATGTCCTAAACAATCGATTTATACGACTCAAATTGAAAATTTGGAGGAACTAATATCGTATTAACACATCCTGTAGGACAGACGACATTCAAGAGACTCTAAACATTTTTGAACGTGTTCACCAATCAATGTGTCACAAGTTGGAAGCTAATAATGCAGTTAAAGGTTGTCTTTTAGTGTGACGTCACATATTTAGTCAACTCGCAACATATTGTCTTTAATACGCATGCTCAGTAACATTGATATAATTTTAATTTATTAATTACTATAATTAAAGTCAATATTGTTATATAAATTTAAATATATAAATTCTATTATTCTTTTAGTTTGTTACTTGGGTTTTGAATATTTCTAATATTGCCAGAATATCGTGCTATTTAAGGCATGACAAAGAAGGTTTTACTAGGTCGAAAATCTACCTAGTAAAAATATTCAGAAATTCTTCTTGACAATGTGCACCCCGTAGGGTTGCCTATTATTTGGCGCATGTGACGTCACTACTAAAAAGGTCTGTTCCAATCGTTTTTATATATAAATTTAAATAAATTGTCAAAAAGGAATCATATTTATATTTTTACCAAACAATTAATATGGAGCACTTTATTAAAAAAAATACAAGAGACAGAAAAGTGAGGCAAGTTTTCATACGACATTTTTTTTATTTTCAATCCCTTTTCAGGGTCGCAGGAGATTAAAAATATGGAAGTGAAGCCTTTGATAAGATAAAGTAACATCCCAAATTGCATTGTTCTCTTTCTTCAACTGTGAAAAATACAATACCTTTTGGACCACTAATACCTGCTAGTGGACCCATGTTTTTGCATTCCTGATTTATACGCTTGTTCAAGGTAAATCTTAAATAATGTTAAGGAAAATAGACACTCTTGCTAAGCAATTTGTTGATCCAAACTCTTTAATATTATTGATTCTACTGCAGTTTTGGTTGAATCGATGTAGATGTCCTTATTTCCTTTCTCTTGTTAATTTAATTATGCAAAACATTTGGTTTTATTTTGAGCTTCCTGCTCTGAAGTCTAATCCATTTCTCTGCCTTAGTCTTTGAATGCGTTTTCTACTTTTTCGTTTAATACTGTTTTATGTTTATTGACATACATTCAAGATATCAGTTGTTCTATGTAATGTCGGGATTGTGTTTTTTTTTTTGCTTTTTTAAATAAGGAAAATGGGTGACATTCCCATTCGTCCATACCTATTTCTATTTTCAATACAGTTCTGAATTGGCTTATCAAAATGACATCATTTCAGAAAATATAGAGAATGCCAAGCATTCCCACCTACTATTCTCTTCCTAACAGTATACTTCTTAGATATCTTTTACTATTTCCCAAATAGATTTTCGTAAGATGCGTTCCACCACATATAGGTAATATATTTTTATTACTATTATTATCAACGTGTTAGTCAATAAATCGAAGAGAGAGTGCATCGTAAAATATCTCGTTTAAAAGCATTTCCCAACTACCATAAATATACCTGTACCAATCTTGATTTTGGAAAGTCCTCTCTCTAGTTGCACGTTAAAGTGGCGTACGAAATTATACCTATGACATGTCAGTGCTTTCGACATACGGCGGCGCAGCATGTTTTCGAGTGTATTATAAAGTAGTTCGAGGAGAGCATAGTCCATTGGAGTTCAGTGAAATGAAATAAAATGACCGATATGAACCAACACGTGTGTAGGTGTCGGTTATTATAGCCTCCACTTCAACATTTCTTTCTACTTCCACGTCTGTTATTTACGTCCTTGCTTTGCTCGTGGCGTATTTGCACAATCGAGTGGCTTGATATAATTTATAAGAGGAGACGCTCTTAATAAATTTATTTCCAGCCGACTTGTGTAAAGAGGTAGGGCTATTGTCGGGGTTTCTTCGAAATGTGAGGGCTCTAAGAGTGCACTGGGTGTCTCCATGCACCAGGCTGGCAATTTTTATACAAGATTTTTAACCAAACGTAAGAAATTAAAGATCGCCAAAGAAATGAGAAGAAGACACATAAGAAAATTTTGACTCTTTCTAAATCTGATTTCATATTTCTTATTTCGTATAAGAAAATAAATATCATGACTAATAATAAACATAACACGAAATAATTATGTATAAATGATTTTTTACAATTTTATTTTCAATAACGATCATACAGGGCGTCCCAGAACAACGTGCACTGAAAGAAATGGGCTTATTAAACTGTTTATCTAGAATAATGTGTATAGCACATATTAAAACTTTTATAACCAATATACAACTTTTATTAAAAAAAAGCAATCATCTCCATACTCATTATTCAATCAGTTTAACTGGAAGGTGCTTAATACACCTTATGCATCTATGAAATAAAGGTTATAATGAATTACTTATACATTATTAGGTGTTATAGACTTTATATTCCAGTTGTATAGTAGGGAAGATTTGTTGTATAAAGACCAGTATCCGAATTTGTATATAACAATTGTATTAACAGAATTATTCGTTCTTATACTGAATATGTTTCCGTTTTTAACGTGTAAAACGCATCTTATAATGGTTAAGTGATCGTCACCTCTCGGTGCATAATCGGTTATGATCGTTGTTAAGTTATATTCATAGTCTTGTAATAATAATCATATGTCAGACCCGAGAGCGAAGTGCGCCGACTCAATAAGAAACCTGGCTATTCCAGCCGCTGATTTAGGGTTCGCCGCACGAGCTCATCCCTTCTAAGATTTCAGTAGCATGCTATGCATGAAGCAGAACGGTACTCAACTATCTTATACAGTCCACTTTTATTGTCCATACATGTTCAATCATTGTCAAAATAAACACACAAAACCACAACGTCTTTATTATCTTTACTCAAGAAGAGAAAATACAACAATCGTAAAATTTCCGACAGTCCGCTGTGCATCGACTTACACACGTCTAGTTTGATGAAAATGGACAGTATATGCACATGTTTTGTGGGATACATGATCATATCGCGTTGTGTGAAATGGAAAATTATTATGTAAGTATCTAACTGTTTTATGGCTTGTAATTGTTTTGTTTTTTCAAATGTAAATCTTGTCTAAATCTTAAAAATTATTATTTTGTAGGTCCTATTAGAAATCGCTGATGTTAAGTTTTACATAAGATGGAGGAACAGAAGGTTAACGGTGACAAAGAAGAGCATGGGTATAAAGTCAATCAACCAGAGGAAATAAAATTATATGGAAAGAAGCTCAACCTTTCTGGGGATGCTTCATTCTTAAGGTGGAAGAGTTATAGTGCAAATTCTCATGTAATACAAGAAAATACGGGTGCATCGTTGCTAAGAAAATAAACTGGACAGTTTTGGGAGCGATTTGTCATCATTTTTAATGCTTAAAAGTATGTTTTATGTATGTTTACATTAGAACCTTAGCTTGTAATTACAGTTATCCAATAAAATTTCTGAAAACTTAATGACATATGTTTTTAACTCATACAGAGTATACAACAGTTTAATACATTTATTATTATAAAACTTATAACCAGTACTAGATGTTCTAATAACGATATGGAACACTTTAATAACAGTTATTGCTATTATTTCGTAAAGGGTATAAAAAACGTTGTATACTAGTTATACAATAATTTAATAAAGAATAAGGTTTATAGTCACTATACAACTGTGCTAGCAATACGCGTTTTATATCCAATATTCACCTGTTTAACTGTCACATATAGTATACAATGGTCTTATAATGGTATATCGAATTCTAATAAAGAATAAAACGCATTTCTTTCAGTGTGTACAACGGAAAAACACAGATTCATGGACTCAAAACGGGCAAATTTAGGCTAATTCAGTTATATCCGAAATCACTTCGGTTGGCCGTTAGATGGCGTCAAAGTTCGTTAAAATTTTTTGAATTTTGTAAAAATTCGATTTTGATTATTTTTGGAGTGTGGACTTTTGCTTTCAATTTACAAATTTTGGTGTAATACAGAGTGTTTTTTTTTAACTTACAACTCCTACAAACTTGATGTATGGTGAGAATATCTGTTAATAACTTTTTCCTATTTCGGGCAATAATGACAACTATTTTTTATTTGATACAGATACTCTATATGTTTGATAGAGATTTTTAGGAATTTTGTTAAACTGTTTAGATTTTTTTGGTAAATTAGAATAAGTAAGACTAGGTTTAGTTTAGTTACAATGTATAGAGAATTATCATAACTAAGCGTAAAAAATTAACCAAAGCTTCCTCAATGGGTTTCGGGATGATGGTCCATGCTCTAATTTACGTCCAAAGACGTATTTCACCTGCTTTTAGTATAGCTCAAATTTTAGGGTTTCAACTGACCCTTAAGGAGTACTAAAGTTTGTAATAGTTGTTTAGCCCTCCGTAGAGCGCCTGTAAGCTTTAGGAGTTTTTTCCACAACGCCTCGTAGGAAGTGCTAGTGCTTGCAGCTAATGAGCTGCAAGCAAAATATAACAATCTTTCATCTATAGGATCTTGGTTATACAATACGAAAATGTAATATTAGCATACAAGCTATGAGAGTTCAAAATATATGTCGAGTACATACTCTGGGCAGAATTTCGTCCCGACTTGGAGAACAGCCGATTCCTAGAGTTGACGTTCGGTCACAGCTGGATTTTCGCTCTGGCGTCCCTTGGGTAAGCGGTTGGTTCTTTTACATCTCCGGTATAGAACAGCAAAAACCACATTTTTGATCCTAGTTACGGTCGATTTGACTTGAGACGGTTTTTTTTCTCTTTTGGAAAGTGGGGATAATTTTGAAATATTACAATATCTATTCCTACAATCGTTACTATTGCATTCTTGTAATTTATTATTTAAAATACCTGATCACAAACTAAAATTACTGTGCATTTACGTAACAATACTTGGAATTTATTATTTATATACCGATCAGGTAAAATAAGAATGCCTAACCAGTTGATAATATTTCACTGCGTCATTTCTTGAAGTACTTTAAAGAACACGTCCCTTTCTCATACTTTTTTTTCTTTCAATTTCTTCCAAATATCTCCAAAATGGCTTTAGTAATTGTAATGATATATGTATTATAAATTCTTTAAAATAATACATAGTTATCTTGGTATTAAAAACCTACACCTGTCACTTTGTAGTTAGTTTGTAAAAAATATTTACCACTTGCTTGTTCTTAAAATATCTTTAAAACATGGAGTTCTTAACGTCATAAAGTGACAGTGTCCTGTCATTCCGGATTTTGTTCAAGCTCAGTAAATCGTTTGCTCTTTCCTTCCAAGGATACTCCATGAGCTCCTTCGAATGGCTATGTCCTGGCCTTGAAGTCCAGTATTTCCTGTGTTATGTTTCAGTCCATTTGGCCAGAGCCCGTTGGGAGCCACACTGGGAGATGTGCCACAGAAGGGCTCCGAGCCAATGAACTCTGTCTCGGGTCCCTTCCTAGCAAATTCATCCGCTGACTGACATGAAGACTCTTGCTTCGAGATATGATACAAGTATTAATAAGAAATTTATTATTGTTATTTTTGTCTAAAGGATAGTGGATATGGTTGACAATGTGAATTTCTGAAAAGCAAAACCTACGTTATTAAAAATTAAATAAAGGTGGTCTAAAGCCGTAGTCACATTAGGCTAAATCATCGGCGGTTCCTGCTGGTAGATTACTAGGAGCCTAGTGTAAATTGTATTCAGCTTCTGCATCTACCAACAAGCCAGTAGATAAATGTTTCAGGAACAGTATATTTAGTTTTACAACCATTAGCAAGTCACCTTACTTTTTCTCGCTATTAGCAGCCCTATGCCTGCTACTATCAATGTCACCAACTGCTGTTAGCTCTGTTTTTTTTATGATACAAATGTCAATGTTACTAATGACAAATGCTTCTAGTTTGAGATAATAGAAAGCGATATTTTTCGTGTAACATTAAGTCTTTTTTCAACTCCAGTACGTGCCAATATAGACTTAATTCAGTTTTAATTTGGATGCTATCAGCCGCTGTAAAATCGACGTCAGTAATAAAATTGCAAAAGTGATGGGAACCCTAGACAGTTGTTATACATATAAGCCACGCTATCAATGCTTCCAATAACCAGCAATCACTGCTGGCATACCAGACGAGACTGTAGCTTCAGGAATATAACCACTAAGAGATAACAGTGACTGTAACTTAGTAACTACAAAAAAAAATTGATTATAATTGAATTGGTATGTTAGTTACATATATTAAAATAAATGTAAGAAATGATTCTAAAACAAAATCCTGTCTCTTGTAGTTGCTCAATGAAATTAATTTAGTAGACTGGGGAAGGCGCCAAGTGAATTCAAATGCATTTGTTTTATGACTTGTAATTATCTACTTAGTTACAGTTCGCTCTGTTGAAACAGCCATAGCTCGTAAAATGTTGATTTACGAACTAATGAATTATTTATTACACGGATTATGGCAATGCTCTAACTAATATGTCAATTAATGATTTTATTGCTGCATCTGACGTAGGCGTATTACACTGGTCAATGGTCATTTAATAGAAATAGAATTGGACAATAGGGATATTAAATTAGAGGCTTTATCTTGCAGGTACACTTAATGAATCTTGCATAGATATGTTAGGCCTCAGATTTTTCAAATATGTACTGGCCAAAATTTCATTAAAAAATATTTTTAATTTTTCCTAAGAAAACTTACAGATTTGCTGTAAACTAGCATTGTATGAAATCTCTCCAATCCACTGATGCAATTCAACGAGAGTCAAGTAATGAATTAAAATATTATTATTTTTGTTTTAAGTTACACTGAGATAAAGTGAGCTAAAACTTTAAGTGTTGGTATAGTGTCATACCACTGAACAGACCACATACCAAATTTGGAGATAATTGGTTTGGTTTTCTGGTTTCGCAGTTATAAATAAAAATGTGTTACACTAATAAGGGAAATTATATTGATATTTCATGGTATCACTAACTCCATAGAATGGGTGCCACATACAATTAGCATGACTCTTTAGGGTTTATCGCGATAAAACAACATTGGAAAAAAACGCTTTGGATTGTACGCACCAAATAATGTTAACTAACAGTAAAATTGTGTGAAAAAGGTACAAAACTGTTGGTCCACTTACTCAGGGTTTTTACCTCCGAATTCTTTATAACTGAACCGATTGATGTAAAATTTTGACTGAATGTCAGGGAATGCCTCAAGGAATAAAACTTATATAGTGCCGAAGTGTGCTTTTGACCTGAGGGGTGGTTCCCACCCCTTCTTGGGGGTGGAAATTTTACGCCCAAAATAACTTCAGGAATCGATAGAGGAGTCAATTTTAAGTAACAAATGTTATATAAAGTTTTTTGGATAATCCAATACTTTCCGAGTAATTCGTCATTGAAAATGTTGATTTTTTTACTAAAAAANAAGAAAACTTACAGATTCGCTGTAAATTAGCATTTTATGAAATATCTCCAATGCACTGATGCAATGCAACGAGAGTCAAGTAATGAATTAAAATATTATTTTTATTTTAAGCTACACTGAGATAAAGTGAGCTAAAACTTTGTGTTGGTATAGTGTCATACCATTGAACAGACCTCATGCCAAATTTGGAAGTAATTGGTTTGGTATTTTGGTTTCGCAGTTATAAACAAAAATGTGTTACACCATTGAAGGAAATAATATTTCATGGTATCACTGACTGACTTGATGACATTGCTTTGTCTTTGTTCTTAGATTGGTCATTGCAGTCGTAGAAATGTGATTTTTTTCATTTCAAACCTACCTCTTCAGGGTTTATCGTGATAAAGCAAAACTGAAAAAAAAAACGCTTTGGATTGTACGCACCAAATACTGTTAACAGTAAAATTGTGTGAAAAAACTTCAAAACTGTTGGTCCACTTACTCTGGGTTTTTACCTCCAAATTCTTTATAACTGAACCGATTGACGTAAAATTTTGACTGAATGTGGGGAATGCCTCAAGGAATAAAACTTATATAGTGCCGAAGTGTGCTTTTGACCTGAGGGGTGGTTCCCACCCCTTCTTGGGGATGGAAATTTTTACGCCCAAAATAACCACAGGAATCGATAGAGGAGAATTTTAAGTAACAAATGTTATATAAAGTTTTTTGAATAATCCAATATTTTCCGAGTAAATCGTCATTGAAAATGATTTTTTACTAAAAAAGTGCTTGTTTTCAGACAGTTTTTTGCAAATAACTCTGAAACCATTGGATTATCATAAAGTTTTATTGATAAAAAAAAGGGTAATAAAAAACAAATCTAATGGCATTATTTTGTTTTCTCTAATTGCAATATAAACCGAATTTTTTAACATTATTATGTTAGCTAAAAACTAAATTGGAACCAGTTAACGTTAAATAACGCCAAAACCATAAATATTAGGAAAAAAACTATTTGAACCTTTTTTAAAGTACTTTGAAAAACCTTTAAAATGAGCTATTTTAAAAGTCTTTAGAATCAAAATTAACGGAAATATGATCGAAATAACATGATAGTCTCATTTTTTTAAAGAAAAAATTAATAAACAAATCAGTGCCTTTGGTGACAGAATTAAAATTAAATGCAATCCATTTACAGATTTCTTCATTTATGTTCTAAGAATATGTTCTGGGTCTTTGGCTGACTTACAAAGCATGATTTCGAAAAAAAACGTAATTTTTGAAAATGTTAATTATTCAAATTTTTAAAAAAAAATCGATTTTTACGTTGTAACTTAAAAATTAAAGGGTGTACGAAAAAATACAAGAGTAAAAAAATTTAGCTTTATTTTTGCTGATGATTTTGCTTATTTTTATTATTCCTCTAAAATTAATATTAATCGAGATATCGCCATTTTAAGTTATCATATGAATGAGAGAACCACCCTCTTCGAGCCCTTTAAACCCTTCAAACTTAAAAATGAAGGGCTTAAAAAA